>NC_056747.1:67460090-67525090 GCF_019279795.1 Protopterus annectens
ATCTAGGATTGACATTTGCTCCTACAATGTTGCTGTCCTTGGCACACTTGATGGTGTATCATGTGTGACATTTGCTCCTACAATGTTGTTGTCCTTGGCACACTTAATGGTGTGTCTTACTCCTTCTGTGGTGATCTTGGTATGAAGAGATTGATCCTTGGTATGTTGAATGACACATTCATTAATGGTACATCTTAGTAATGAGTCATACTTCAGGAGTTCCTCAGAGTGATCATTCCATCCAGGCAAAATGCCTTTAGTTCCCTTTAGGTTTACTGACTCATCATGAGACTAGGGAAAATAGGGGTCATGGCAGCTTGTACTTTCGTCTTTGTAACTCCAAAAAAACTCTGTTGCTGATGTAGATGTGAAATTCCTTGGCCTTGTCTTTCCAACATTTTCATGTCTGTGACTATCTTTGATGTTCTGTTCTTGAATGCATTTTTTTAACCTAAAATCCAGTTTGTCATGCAGAATAAACTCTTCTTTTCTGAATGAGTAGCTCTTGAATTTCAATATTTTTTAGGAAACCATTCTGGTGCTATTTGGTAACTCAGCCAGTGGTGTCATTATATGCTAAGGGAATGTCAGTCCTTAAATGCCACCACTGCATATCTTTGCATCATCAGGAAATGACATGACAGACAGGTTTGTTTTAACACATTGCTGGCTATCCTCCTGAACTATCAGATTTTAAACATATGCATTTGAATTTTCTGACTTTGTTCATGTCACAGACTCTCTTTAGCTAGAGACATAAACAAGTAAGCAGGTTTATCATACTTTATTAAAAGTTCTGGAACCTTAGACTTAGTTATATTAGTTTACACAAAGGTTGAGCTCTGCACAGGGGCATAGGGACCTTGTTCTTAAAGTAACAAAAAAATATATATATATCCACCATTCATTGAAATGAGCATCATGTGTCTTGTCACAATCTAAAGCACCACAACAACATTAACCATAAACAAATTTCATTTTCTTTTATTTTGGCTGTCTGACATTTCTGAATATAGGAGACATTTATGGCATGTAACAAGATCTGTCAATCATCTCCTTCCATGCTTATCTGGATATGGTGGTCGAATATTGTCACATATATTGTCTATTGTCTAATGTCTTCCTGTCCGATTCTGGTAATTTGTTGTTGTTAATATTTTAATTGTTGCTGTATATGCATTAGTCTTACCCTCATTCAGACTATGCATTCATTATTATGTCTTGCACGGGGACCAAAGCAATGTAATTTTGTTCAGCTTGCACTGCTGTGTATATCTGATTGACAATAACGTTTACTTTGACTTTGATTTGGAATATTCAGTTGGAGGTTTCATCAGGTATATAATAAGAATGTTTCCAGTTTATGGATTAAAGAAGACCTCTGTCTGAGCGAATGTCAGGTAGGTATGGCAGATGTCTCCTACATGGGACAAAGACCTCTGTCAGGGTCATTCATGTTGCTCTGTACAAATCTAAGTTCATAATGGCTAGGTCATGGTCTGTATATTTATTCTGCAGTAGAATGTCTTTAGTTTTTTTCTTTTTTGCTATTTTACCTACCAGTTGTCATCTGAGTATCTTTGGAAATGAAGTTAGAATGGAAAATTGTCTTGTACTCTTAGGAGGTGTTAGTCAACGGTCAGTGAAAGTTTAAGTATCATTAATATCTGACATCCTGGTCAGCATTAAGCATCAGATAAGTTGAACCAATACCTGTGGCATTCTGATTATAGCCAAATGTGAAACAAATGGCCTTTAGACATTTGTAGGTGTCACTAAAACGAAAGCTCTGTAAAGTTGATGTGACTAGTCCACTGATAAGACTTGCACTATCAAGTTATGTCCAGAAGAAGAGACATTTATCCTCTTCTCAACTGTAGTTATTTTATCTTTTTTAGGGAAACTGTTGCATCTCACAAGTTTGCAATGGTGACAGTAACTGTGGCTTATGGTTGTTCAGTACACTGTCCACATGGTGGTGAAATTTCCATGTCACAAAAATTCATTACTTGCTTCTTGTTTAGAATGCTGATTGATTGTACTAGTTGCTGCCAGACAGAAGCAGGCAGTGTTGGTTTAAGGCATCTTTAATAGTCCCCCACCAGTATAGGCTTAACAGCCAACATCTAAATCACAATATATGTCGCATTTAAAGCCCTTTGTGAGCTGAAATGTCATGCACCCACAGACTACCATCAAGTGCATGTATAATGATCACTAGAGGTTATCAAATTATGTGCAACTCCTGTTGTCTCTCACTGTTGCATCAAGCACTGGTAGCCAGCTTTTGATATATAGTTTCCCCAGCAAAAGCCTGTGCATGGCTTTTACCAGGAGAATGCTGATACAGTTATAGCCACCCAAACCTGGAAAGTTGAGATTTAAAGCTTATTGGCAGGGAGTGGGGGTTGGGAGATGGTTCAAGATGACTATCCCAATTCTTTTATATTTGCCATCTTTCCTGACAACCATTAATTTTCTAGTATCTTCTGTCTGATCCACTAGTGAGGACTTCGGAGGTTGGGAAACAGTCTGGCATTTCACATTAGGAGAGTTTTGCTGTGGATTGGTGACCTTTCTATGAGTATGTTATTTCAAGCAACATGCAGTGAAAGTAAGCTACAAAACACAATTCAAGTCCCTGGTTATGATATTGCAGTCCATGGAAATGGAAACTTGACAGTGTCTGACAATGTTAAATACACCCAGACAAGCACCTCGTGATACTCAAACTCTAAGACTATTTACAGTACTGAAAGGGTCTGTAAGCTGTAATATATAATGTATCTTTAGGATCAGGTTAAGAATTTTCCAAGTTTGAGACTTTCACAACTTGCCCTACTAGGCCCAATTCCTAAAAAAAAACTGCTCTTGGTGTAAATGGTCTCTTGTTGTATAAAACACCAGAGAAATTCATTCATTCAGACAGCAAGTCTTTTGGGATCTGGTCCCCATTGTGTCGCTTTTCCCTCTCTAACATAGATGACATGCAGGTGGGGTATTTCGTTTAGATGCTTTAATATGTAGAAACACATCAGGATGGATAGCAACATCATAAAATACAAATTAAATGGTTAACAAATAGACCTTACATGCATACATGCTTACATCTCAACAGCTTATTACAAAATGGCAGTCAGGCTCACACGTGCTCAGTATTTATACACTTGTGCAAGCCCTTGGATAGCTTATTAAATGTACATACATACATTGATTTACATCCTCCCTCTTAAAAAGCTTGCCCTTACAAAAAACAATATTAGAGTTAGACATGCATTAGTATAGACATTAGAAATAAAACACAATGTTCATGTCCAAGTTGCCATGTATCTGTTACATGGTCTGGAGATATGACCAAATCACGTAACATAACAATCTGGACTAAATTTAGCAACAGGGACAGTCTTCAGTGAACAACTCCTATCAAGAACTTCTGAATTCATCACAGGAACAGGAATATTCTCTGGAACTTCCTCAGGAATTGGAAGACCGGACAACTCACTCTGAGCTAAAGAGTCTTTCCAGGCTATTTGCTATGGTATTGTCTTGGACACTGGTCTCAAATGTTTCCAATTCTGCCTAAAGTCTGCTTCTTGTGATTCCACAATGTACAATCTCAGCACTGAGCAAATATTCTTCACAACTCCAATCTGATCATAACCTTTAGATGTTTGCATCCTTACAACTCCTCCTTCTCGTAATGGATTGAGCAGTTTGCTGATCTTATCATAGTAGAACTTCTGGATTAGGTGTTCTTCAACAGATTGGTTTTCACTGACCTGTTGTTCTGGACACATGGAACCAACAATTGACTACTGACTGGTAATGTAGTTCTGGTTTGTCTCAACAGAAGTCTCAGAGCAGGTGAACCAAGATGTTTCAGGAAAACATCACTATTGTCTAGTTTTGATTTCTCTAGTATTTTGCACTTTTAACTGCACATTCCGTGAAAGCATTCGATTGAGGATGCTCTGGGCTACGCAAGACATGAGTAAAGTCCCATTCTTTGCCAAATCTTTTGAACTGTTAGCTTGTGAACTGTGTGCCATTGTCAGAAATAACTTTGTGTGAACTACCATGTACAGCAAAATGATACTTCATATTAGTAATGACAGTACTGGATGCTAGGTTAGGGACTAGGTCAATCTTGAACCAATTTGAGTAAGAGTCTACTAACACCAAGTAATGTTGACCATTCCACTTGAAAACATCAGTGGCTACTGTCAACTAAGTTAGTTCAGGAATCTGGTTTAGCTGAAGTGGTTCTTTCTGCTGATGTGGCTTAATACTTTTACATATGGAACAAGATGAAAGTGCTCTATTAATGTCTTGTGACACAGAAGGCCAAAATACTAGTCCTCTCATCCTTCTTTTGGTAGAGTCAGTTCCTGGGTGACCACTATGCAAGATAGTAATATACTCTGGTTGCAAAGACTAGGACTTTGGAGCAATTACTTTTGGACCTTTCATAATGATACCATTGTCAGACAAAATCTCATCTCTTAACCAGACTAAAATGACCCAACAAGGGCACGCACTGATAACACAAAAAAAAAAAAAAAAAAAAAAAGTGCAAACTTTAAAAACCACTTTATTACCACCAGAAAGTGGAATAGATACATTTATTTATTCCACTTTCTGGTGGTAATAAAGTGGTTTTTAAAGTTTGCACTTTTCGTTTTTTTATTTTGTGTTAAAATCTCATCTCTGTATGGAAAATAAAGTTGCACTTGAGGTACAATGGATTGCTTTGACAGCCATCCTTGATTGATAAATTAATTGATCCTCTGTAAAACTGAATCTGTGGCTATGTGATCTCTTAGCTCATCAAGACGTGGAAGAAACATCTGTCACTTCCGTGACTTCAAAATCAAGCTTCTCGTTCTCATGCTCTTCAGTGGTACTTCTGGGTGATCTGGATAAAGTATCAGCAGGATAAAGAAGTTTGCCTTTTGTGTAGACAAGATTGAAATTGTACTTCTGCAATCTCAACGTCATATGTTGCAATCTGGCTGGAGCTGAATGCTTAGGCTTTCTCAAAATAGTGACTAGAAGTTGGTGGTCTGTTTCGATCTGGATAGGTCTGCCATAAACATAATCACAGAACTTCAAACATGGAAACACAATTGCCAAGAGTTCTTTCTCTATCTGTGCATACTGCATCTCAGTTTGGGTAGGAATTCTCAATGGAGAGGCAACAGGTTTATCCTCTCATAGAAAGACTCCACCAAGACCAAATTTCAAAGCATCACAGGAAAGTGCAACTGGTTTGTGAGCATCAAAGTCTCTGAGAGTTGGTGGACTGATAATTCTCTGTTTCAGGACATCAAATGCTCTTTGGTGTTGCTCTAACCAAGACCATCCTATATCTTTACATGTCAGCTCTCTAAGTAGTGCTGAAAGTTGACTCAAGTCTGGAATGAACTTGCCTAGATAGTTAACTATGCCAAGAAAACGTTGCAGGGCTTGAACATTGTCTGGATCTGGCATCTTGAGAATGGCTGTTTGCTTTGAAGGGTCTGGTCATAGGCCTGAACTAGTAAATAAATGGCCAACATAAGTAACTTCTTGTAGCCTGAATTTGCATTTCTGTGGATTGAGCTTAAGATTCACTTGACATGCCCTTTCCAGAACTTTTCTCAAGTTTCTGTCATGCTCAAATTCACCATTACCTCATACTAGTATGTTGTCTACTATAATAGCACAAGGATAACCAGAAAAATTTGCTCCATTGCACATTCAAAGACTTCACTTAGAGAATTTATCCCAAATGGCATTCTCGAAAATCTGTACCTGCCAAAATGAGTACTGAAAGTAGTTAGCAATGATAATTTCCTGTCAAGCTGAATTTGCCAAAATGAACTCTTTGTAGCTAAGACAGAACAAACAGTGGCATTTGGCATCAAAGCTGTGACTTCTTTGACTGTGTGCATTAGATGATGAGATCTTTTTAGTGCTTTGTTCAAATCTCATGGATCAGTACCTATTCTGATGTAATTTGAGCTTTTCTTTTGAGCTACCACCATGGAAGATACCCATTCAGTTGGAGTTGCAGAACCAACAGGATAAATCACACCTTGTTGCACCATTTTATCTAACTCGGCTTTGCCTCAGTCCTGCAAGGCTACTGGAACTTTTTGAGCTGGCCGGATAACTGGACTGACTTCATGGAGTACTCAATTAGAAGCTTCCATAAATTGTCTTCAAAAAGATCAGCATAGGTAGAAAAAATGTACTGGGTGAAATTACAACAGTGGTCTTTCAAGCTAACTTTGTGACTTCCTTATTAGATTAAAGCAGTCTCAATTTCAAACTGTCTCTGATCCCTAATGATAACTGGACATGCCTCTTGACCACATAAAATAACAAGTCATAACATCTTCCAGTAGAGTAACATAATAGCAGTACTGACCTTCAGTTTAAATTTCTTCAACATCATAAGCAACAAGCCTCGCACACTTTGCCTTTCACAATGACACACTATAGCAAATGTTGCTGCTGACATAACATTGCACTTGGAACCTGTGCTAACTTTGAGCTCTATGGATTTTCCATTCTGAACAGTGCAAAATACTTAATTCTTTGCCCTTAAATCTACTACATTAACTGATTTATTAAGCACTGACACCATCAACATAGAGTAGGGTTGCAGCTTTCTAATTGATCAACTCATTTTTGAAATGTTCCCTTTTAATAAAAGAATGTGGGCCTTTTGATTTACAAAACCTCTTTAAATGATTCCATTTATTGCATTTGTGGCATTGCTGGCCAACAGCTAGACATTTTTTCCTTTTAAGAGTCATGACTTACACCATAATTAGGACAGTCACTAATGAAACTAGGTTGGGACCCATGCTTTGAGTTTGCTGACTCATTCTTATGCTTCACTGAGACTGTGTGAACTCTGGAATTTGCTGGAAAGCTCTGGGTTTATCAGTGAGTGCTGCAGGGGCTATAGTTGCTGTCACATGCTTGGACCTGTTTCTTTTAACCATGTGCTGCATACTCTCAACATGAGCTATATCACTGTGCCTTCTAGAGCTATTATCATTTATAAGCATATTTGTGTGCTTTTCTGTGAGCTCATATATCTGACAAAGCTTAATGGCCTCATTCAAAGTTAAATCTCTGTCACAAAGCAAAATCTTTCTCACAGCATCATCTTTAATACCACAAAGTCTGTCCTTTATCAACTCATCCCTTAAATCACCAAATCTGCACATTTTAGCCTTATTCTTCAAGTCAGTTATATATTCTGTAAAAGTTTCACCAGGCTTTTGATGCTTTGCATGAAATGATTGTCTTTCCATTGTAACATTTGTCTGGGGGTTACACATTTCTCTAAATTTAAGTTTTAAGTACTCAGGGTCCTCCCTTGACTCAGCTGGTCCAACAATATGACTTTCTTTCCCTTCTCCTGTATAGATAGCAGGTGGATACACAAATGAACATTCCCTTTCAATGGCTTCTGACCCGACTAAATTAAGCAGCATACATGTGTTTGCATGGTCATCTTTATCAGAAAATGCAGCCTGTATGAAAATGTCATACTCCTGCTCAAATACTCTTCAGTTCTCTGCAATATTATGATGAAACACAAGTGCACTAGATTTCCGAAATCTGTCTGCCATGCCCACAAAGTATGTGTTTGCTCATACACAGAAAATATGGCCCTTGTAATTATGTATGGACAAACTGTTCTGTGAGCTTGTAATAACATTCAGATACACAATAAACTCTTCAAAACACTGTACTTTGCCAAATATGCTCTGTAATGGCTGTATTGTGTGAAATAACTTTACTGTAATACTGCACAAACATGTGAATACTTCATACACTAATGATAACTCAGATATATTTAATTAATATGAAAAATATGTGCTTAGTGAAAATGTGGTCATTTCCTCTTATTTTATTTGTTTTATGCAATTCAGACTTTATTTCAAACATTTTCTGTAGTAATTTGAATATTTGTATCAGTATTGGACATATTGGTTTATTTAAATATCGTTTAGAGTATTCTGTATGCCTCATTTCATATTTTGCAAATAAGAAATAGTTTGAGCAAGTCTTAACATCTGAAATTTGTTTTTGAGCTCTTTGGTAAATTATGCATGCTGTAGGGATGATTCACTGCTGTATATTACTCCTTGGTAAATTATGCGTGCAGTAGGGATGATTCACTGCGGTATATTACTCCAGTGCCAACCGGGTGCCTCTCGAACTCAAGAATCTGGATTCATTTCCATCCTGGCCTCAAGTCCTTTTAGACATGCCGCTTCTGACACTATGTCCTTTTAGACATGTCACTTCTGACACCATGTTGCTTGTCCCTCTGTCCCTCTTTAACATAGATGACACGCAGATAGGGTATTTTGTTTAGATACTTTAAGACATAGAAACACATCAGGATGGATAGCAGCATCATAATATATAAACAAAGTGGTTAACAGACAGACTTTACATACTTACATGCTTACATCTCAATGGCTTACTACAAAATGGCAGTCAGACTTGCATGTACTCAGTATTTATACACTTATACAAGCCCTTGGAAAGCTTCTTAAAGGTATATACACACACATATTGATCTACACAGTGTAAGACTGCTTTATAGATAGGCCTCACACCAGAGTGAGTCACTTACACTGACAGTAGTTCTTTTGGAAACTGGCCCACTGTCTTCTTAACTTTTCCCTTTACATTGTAAACTCACATTATCATTCTTGCATTCACTACTTAGAAGAGATGTGAAGGTTTGATACAGTGTCCCTTTTTTCACAAGCCATTTTCCAGATGAATTGATCCAATTCACTGATTAGGACAATGGATTTCAACCTCAAGTTGTTGTTTGTCTTTTCGGCTTTTCCCGGTTAGGGGTTAGGGGATTTCAACCTCATGTCCTAGTGAAAATATCATGTTGCACTGAGTGGCCTTGATCAAATTGCTTAAAATTCATGTACATATATTATTCCATAAAATATTGTATGTCAGTAGCTGTATAAAGCTAATTGGATTTGGTCATAAGTGATAACTTCAATTAAGTAAATTATTACTGTTTCCACAAGTTGCTGTAATTAGAACTAAATGGACAGCTGAAATGCAAGGTTATAAACTATCTATTCTGTACAGCAGAGAACATTGCAATCATTATGACATAATTCATAAAGTAGACATAAACAGTACATTTTCTACTGTGTACTCAGTGTTGATATTCCTTTGTTTGGTGAACATTCCTTCCTGTAGATGTACAACTTATGTTATAGTAACCTAAACACTAAACAATTCTCTGTGTAACTGCAAATTACATTATGCAAAACAGCTTAAGAAAAAATGTAGTATAGGAAAACATGCTTATGCAGTATGTCATACTGAAATGAAATTACGTTTTCTGTGAAGTAAAGCCTTTGGATTATTGGATATTTTAAATGTATATCCGTAGTCTGGCAGCTGTCTGACTTCACAGGAACTCTACACTCGTCTTGTGGATTTCCCCTTATAATTCAGGTATGTCAAGGGACAGCAGATCTATTCATCTTGCTGATTCCATTTTTTCATTCGGTTCCTTTGTATGTTAAGAAGACAACTGTAAAGCATTTTAGGAAAACAATTCAAGTATGACTGATTTAAAATGGGGGTACAATTAACAAAATACCGCAGTGAAAAAGTCCCTTGGACTGCCATTAAGGAAAATGGCCTCAAATATATGAGTTAGGTACAAAACAGAAAACTAAAACATCTTTCAAATATTATTTTGATGTTGCTGGACTGACAAATATTACGTATAAGTCTGGGGCACAAAAGGCCTGAGAAAGAAAATAATCCAGCCAAGCAAACTGAAAATACAATGGTACAGAACAAAGACATCCGATTAGTTCCAATATTTCATGTGGCATATAAATTAATATAAAAAAACTTTCAAACAAAGTAAGCACACATGATCCCATAACAATGTCAGTGAAAAAAGAATATTGTGGTTATGATGCAGATATAGATAAAATATCACAGAATGGAACATTACCGACTTCATGAACTCAAAATCTGTCCTAAGGAAATAGCGGGATACATTTTTGGCATTGTATCACATTAAAAATCCCAGAACATTTGCAGGTATTAAAAAGGTATATCATTATGTTCATTTTAGCTTTCATTCACTGCCTTTGTATTCCTGTCTGCCAAATGTCTTCACTTGGAATTAATGGTCTGGTCTCTTGAAAGACAAAAATATTCAGAAATAACCATTGGTTTTGACATTTGACAAACTCTCTAAAATAAGAGCCACATTAATTGCAATCTAGTATTCTTTCTATTCAGCTTTGATGTGCTTGGCCTGCAAATAGAGTATAAATAGCAGTTTTTGTATTTTTATGAAAAAATGACAGATGGATAGCCAGCTGGCCACCACAGAAACCCACACCATGCTTAGCCAATACTTACCTTTTTACTAACCTAGCTTCCCTGAGCTGCATGGAAGGGCAGCAGATAAACTTAATCTGAAAATTACTTTTTAAGTGTGATTTTGTGCTTCTGCAGTTAGTAAAGTAAAATTTTCAGCTATGCAGGTGATGGCAGGCCTCTCAAATCTGTGGACAACAAAACGTCCTGCTCTCTCTCAATGAATTATGTTACTTCTATGGCTGTCATACCGTGGGGCATATCTCTCACTGTCCAAATTTTTGATTCATATTTTTGGATTGTTTCTCATAAAATTTGTGGTTTTCAGGCAAGTTGCTGAGGACAGAAGTAAATAATGGTGTACGAGTTTCAGACTTCATATCCTTCAGAAAATGCATGCAAACACAAATCCTCTTATTCTAGTGGCTTTCTAAGTTTAAAACAGCAATATTTAAAATTTGTACCTATTTTAGGTTTTTTGTCCCTCCGTTATTTTAGGCTTTACCCAGATTTCTTGCACTAAGAGGTTTGGAGGTGTGCCTCACGGTGAATGAAAACCATGATTTAGGAAACTTCAGAATACAGGAGACATTTCTTTTGACAAACACTTTGCTTTAATTTACAGTTCATCAAAAGCAATAGTTCTGGTTTATTAATGTTTTGGAGAAGTACATATTTAAACGTCATATTTGAAGAGGCTGTCTCTCCAAACAACTGTCCTACTTCTAAAAACTGTATAAATTTTAAACATTTTTATACTTTTGCAGATTAACAATAATTTGCTGGAAAGAGTAATGCACTCACCCAAATGGTGTATGAAATCCCTATTTTCACGCTGCTTCGATATGTTTGTGTACCATGTTTTCACTGTAAGATGTCTTAGTTCTTTTTTGGCTTTCACTGGAAATTGGTTACAGGCTTAATCCATACATGAAGAGAGGATAAAAGTTCAGAGACTTGGAACTGCACAGATACCCAACAGCATGCATTTTAGAGATAGTGTGAGAGATGCTATGGCTTAACACATGGTATGTATTTTTTCAGACATCTGCTATAGTTGACATAAAAGTAAAGGGATTTTCATCGGTATTTTTGAATTCCAAAGATTCTTGCACTCAACTTCTTGTTCATTAGTATGCCGCTTCCCTTGCCAGGTGACTAAACCCTGCATCATCTTTGAAGGAATAGTTTAAGTAAAGAAAAAATAATAAAATAATTACATTGCATTACAGAAGCCAACATTCCTTGTGACATAAATGTGAAAACAGCCCACAGTACACACACGTTAAAAATTAATGATAACATGACTTAGCAGTGCATGACAAAACATTTATGCCATTGTCTGACATATTTCTATCATTAAGAAACAGGGAAATTAAATAAGATGCTCTAATTTATATATGTTAATGTGGCAAAAATACTTCAGTCTTCTGGCATATTAAACAGAAATCTAGAGTATGAATTATAGTTTAGATATAACACAGGCAGAATTTAGGAAAGTACTTATGCTTTATTTTCATTTCTGTTTGAGATGTTTACTATTGTCACTATCAGATCAATTTAGTTTTTTATATTCATATGTCTTTAAGAAATGATTTTACTGCATTAATTATTTAAACATTTAAATATTTGATTGGCTGTGGCATGCCATGTGATTGTTCATTTGATAAATAAAATATTTAAACTGTGGAATTGAAATGATGTTCTGATGAAGTATTTTGATGGGCGGCACAGTGGTGCAGTGGTTAACATTGTCACCTCACAGCAAGAGGTTCTCTTGGGTCTCGGCTCGGGCTGGGTGCCTGTGTGTGAGTTTTGTTGCATGTTCTCTGTGTTCTGGCCCTCCGGGCACTCCACTTTCCATCTCCATCCAAAGACATTGAGCATGGGCCTCCGCTCGGCCTCCGGCTCAGAAACACTCTGTGGAACCTGGGTCGGACATTGTTAAATAAATAAATAAATAAATTTTACCTGTGAGATGAAAGCAGTTAACATTGAATAAATTTACATTTAATTCTTCCTCCTGGTGTGTTATTACCTCTGCTCACAGTTTGAGTTACATACTATTTATCGGATGCATTTGACTAACATTAAAATACAGCTCATTTTCTATTTTCCTTAAGCAAATCAAGTTTAAATATTAATCTAAGAAAATACAGCAACATTTAGATGTTATTCTTAGTCTGTTGCCAAATGACCATGATACATACTGCTAAACCAAATTAAAACAGTCTTTACCAGTAATATTGCAAAAAGTCAGGTTGCATTTCTGGCTCTGTAGAAAGCTGTGCACATCTGATAAAGTGTTATCCTAATGGACTTCTATAGATTTATCACCTGTGTTTACTTTATGCTGCAGCAGTCCATGTTTGTTTTTTGGGGGGGCTGGATTAGACGAAGACGGTTGTATGGCCTAGTCCCAGTGCATAGACAGATAAAGCCGTGACTATTACTCATGGATGCAGAAGCAGATGGGATGAGGAGCATGGGAGTAAGTGAGAGATGCTGACTCATCTATCCTGGGGTGGGGAGGGACAGTTGTACTCACTACACTGGTGACATACATAGAACTGTAGGTGTAAGACCCCCAGCAGCAATAGAAGGGACATTAGTGATGTCTACATGACTGGCATACTAACCCATCCACTGACATCTATTTGCCTCTGATGGAAAGGGTCAATTAGGTACTCACTCTGGTCAGTGAATGAATTGGTCAAGGCCACTTATCCTGCCCAAGGAATTAATGAACCTGCTGTTAACCACATAGGAGGAATAAATGGGTTGACTGGGTGCAGGCAGGGAAGCCATAAGTCATGACCGTGTGGGTGGAAGTGAGAGTAATGAAGAATATTGCCGTATGATTGTGAGTTGTGTGTACAAACAAATATGCTGTTGGAGGAGACAGAAGGGGAATAAAGGTAAGAAATTCAAAGCAGATACATAAATGCATTCATGCTTTCAGTTTCTGTGTTGGTCTATATAGTTGTGTTTGTATATGTAGCTATGGTTTACTTCAAAAGACTGAAAAACCACAAGACCGAATCACAAAATACTGAAAAGTCAAAATGCTGAATGATGGAATTTGCCCCTTTTCCACTGTTGTGCGATCTTGGAGTTGCTATTTATAATTAGCAGGAGGTACTTGAAGAGTGCAAGGGGGGGACTGCCCCCTGCATTAAAAATGTTTTCAGTATTTTGAGATTCAGTCTTTTGATTTTTCAGTTTTCTAGCTATATATTTGTGTGTGTTTGTACCTATCTATCTGTCTATCTATCTATGTGTCTATCTTTATATATCTATGGTAACCTTAAGATTAGTCTGATAGTTTGATTGACAGCTTCCCTGCCTGTTATATTTGGTTTCCTTTTTTTTTTTTTTTTTTTTTGCAAAATTTACATATTTGGGGTGCACACAGTGCTCATCTGCTTTCCAATAAAGATAGTTGTATTGATATTGATTAAAGAACAGGAAATGCACTCTGATTTTTGCTATTAATATGTATATTACAATATTAACTTTGGAACTCCCTTCTGTCTAAATACTACACCCTTTAGCCTGGAATAAAATGCTAGCATGAATAACTGGTTTTCAGTTATTCTGGAGAGGTTTTTTTTATAATATTGGTGTAGGGAAATATGGCCTTTCCCCAATATTGTTTGATTTCATATTTGGTATATTTAATTACCGGGGGGTGTGGGGTTCCTCACTTCCAAATACATGGTTCTTAATTTGCATGTTCCAAAGATATGTCTCAAAGTATGTACACTGGACTGTAGATTTATTTAACCTTTTTAGCCAGTATTTATGCTGTTGATCTACTGAAATTTCAATTAACTTCAGTATATGTGTGTGTGTGTGTGTGTGTGTGTGTGTGTGTGTGTGTGTGTGTGTGTGTGTGTATGTGTATACAATAGATTGCCTCTTATCTGGCCTGTGTTTAACTGGCTATCATATTTCTGCTGTAGCCCTAGCCAATGAGAACAGAGAAGAACAATGTTTCTGCCTCCTGTGTGCTAAATAATGGCAGACATTTGAGAGTTAGACCTTATATTCACTAGAAAAATGTATACTAACAGAAATCCTGTTATTCTAGCTGATTTATAACCTACAAATGCTATTTTGTGTGCTTTTTCTGATTAACCAGCCATTTGTTTATCCAGTCTAAAGTCCAGTCTCAGTGAGACCGGATAAGAGGGAATCTACTGTATACATGTATTAATGTATCATAAGATTATAGGGTTTACAAGATAACTGAGCAACAAGACAATTTCGGCCTTGCCAGTACCATCCTTAGGCCTTGTGTCTCATTTTAAGGAAGGCCAAGCCAAATGTACTATGGATAAATTTGTGAACACTCACCCATTTGTTCAGTTCCTTTCTAAAGGTAGACTGCACATCATACATTTTAACTTGGAGAGGATATTTATTCTGAAAAAGGGATAGGTATTGTATGACAAATCTATCCCTCCTCTTTGTATTATTTATTTGTTGGAGTAGCTTTAGATATCTGGTCCTAGAATTAGCTGGACTGTTTGAATTATTTTTCATATATGCGTTATTGGACTTCTGTCTCACTGTTGTTTATACCATCTCTTAGCAAACATGGCAATCGATGTACATACCTCTTTTAACTAAACACCTTCCCTTTTTAATTTAGAAATTCTCATGAACTGACTTCTAATCACATTATCTTTAACATATTGCTATTAGCTGCTGTCACTGGTCAAATAAGCCACTGGGGATGCACAAGCCAGTGCATTTCTTCATGCCGGTCCCAAGCCCAGATAAATGGGGAGGGTTTCATCAGGAAGGGCATCCGGTCTAAAACCTCTGCCAAGTAACATATGGACAACAATACAGATTTCCATACTGGATTGGTCGAGGCCCGGGCTAACAATGACTGCCACCAGTACTGTTAACCAACAGGGTGCTGGCGGAAACTGGGCTACTGTTGGCTGAAGGAGAAGAGGAGGAAGGCATGCCTGAAAGCAGAAAGAGATGAGGAAGGTTAGGAGTTTAGTAGTGAGGGTAGGAAATTTGAATATTGGCACTATGACTGGTATAGGGAGAGAGCTAGCTGATATGATGGAGAGAAGGAAGGTTGATATACTGTGTGTGCAAGAGACCAGATGGAAGGGGAGTAAGGCCAGGTATATAGGAGGTGGGGTCAAATTATTCTATCATGGTGTGAATGGGAGGAGAAATGGGGTAGGGGTTATCCTGAAGGATCAGTATGCCAAGAGTGTTTTGGAGGTGAAAAGAGTGCTGGAAATTGATGGTGTAATGATGAATGTTGTTAGTGCATGCACTCTGCAAGTTTGGTGTGAGCTGGATGAAGTGATGGTGAGTATATCCAAGGGTGAGAGACTGGTGATTGGAGCGGACTTCAGTGGGCATGTTGGTGAAGGGAACAGAGTGGATGAGGAAGTGATGGGCAGATATGGTATTAAAGAGAGGAATACAGAAGGTCAGATGGTAGTGGATTTTGTGAAAAGGATGGACATGGCTGTAGTGAATACATATTTTAAGAAGAGGGAGGAGCATAGAGTGACATACAAGAGTGGAGGAAGATGCACACATGTGGATTATATCCTATGCAGGAGGGCCAGTCTGAAGGAGATTGAAGACTGTAAAGTGGTGACCAGGGAAGGTGTAGTTAGGCAGCATCGATTGGTGGTCTGTAGGATGATGATGGTGATCAAGAAGAAGACAAGTGTGAGAGCAGTGCCAAGGATCAAATGGTAGAAGTTGAAAAAGGGTGATTGTGAGGTGGAGTTCAGGGAAGAGTTAAAACAGGCAATGGGGGGCAGTGAAGAGTTACCAAATGTTTGGGTAACTACAGCAGAGACAGCTAGAAAGGTGCTTGGTGTGACATCTGGACAAGGGAAGGAGGACAAGGAGACCTGGTGGTGGAATGAGGAAGTACAGGAGAGTATACAGAGGAAGAGGCTGGTGAAGAAGAAGTGGGATTGTCAGAGAGATGAAGAAAGTAGACAGGAGTATAAGGAGATGAGGAACATGACAAAGAGAGAGGTGGCGAAGGCTGAAGGATAAGGCATATGTAGAGCTGTATGAAAGGTTGGACACTTAAAGAGGGAGAAAAGGACATGTACCAATTTGCTAGAAAGCGGGACCAAGCTGGGAAAGATGTGCAGCAGGTAAGGGTGATAAAGGATAGTGAGGGAAACGTACTCACAAGTGAGGAGAGTGTGTTGAGCAGATGGAAAGAGTCCTTTGAGGGGCTGATGAATGAAGAGAATAAGATAGAGTGCAGGTTGGATGATGTGGGGATAGTGAATCAGGAAGTGGAACAGATTGGCAAGGAGAAAGTAAGGACAGCTATGAAGTGGATGAAGATTGGAAAGGCTGTTGGTCCAGATGACATACCAGTGGAAGCATGGAGGTGCTTTGGAGAAATGGCAGTGGAGTTTTTAACCAGATTGTTTAATGAAATCTTGGAAAGTCAGAGGATGCCTGAGGAATGGAGAAAAAGTGTTTTGGTATGTATTTTTAAGAATAAGGGTGATGTGCAGAGCTTTAGTAACTACAGAGGGATAAAACTGATCAGTCACAGCCTGGAGTTATGGGAAAGAGTAGTGGAAGCTAGGTTAAGAAGGGAGGTGATGATTAGTGATCAGCAGTATGGTTTCATGCTGGGAAAGAGCACTACAGATCCTATGTTTTCTCTGAGAGTTTTGATAGAGAAATATAGAGGTCAGAAGGAGTTGCATTGTGTCTTTGTGGACTTGGAGAAAGCATATGATAGGGTGCCTAGAGAGGAGTTGTGGTATTGTATGAGGAAGTTGGGAGTGGCAGAGAAATATGTAAGAGTGATACAGCATATGTACGAGGGTAGTGTGACAGTGGTGAAGTCTGCAGTGAGAGTGACAGATGCGTTTAAGGTGGAGGTGGGATTACATCAAGAATCAGCTCTGAGCCCTTTCTTATTTGCAATGTTGATGGACAGATTGACAGACGAGATCAGACGGGAGTCCCATGGACTATGATGTTTGCAGATGACATTGTGATCTGTAGTGAGAGTAGGGACTAGGTTGAGGGGACCCTGGACAGGTGGAGATATGCTCTAGAGAGGAGAGGAATGAAGGTCAGCAGGACTAAGACAGAATACATCTGTGTGAATGAGAGGGAGGATAGAGGAATGGTAAGGATGCAGGGAGTAGAATTGGCGAAGGTGGATGAGTTTAAGTACTTGGGATCAACAGTTCAGAGTAGTGGTGAGTGTGGAAGAGAGGTGAAGAAGAGAGTACAGGCAGGGTAGAATGGGTGAAGAGTGTCAGGAGTGATTTGTGACAGACGGGTACCAGTAAGAGTGAAAGGGAAGGTCTACAAGAAGGTAGTGAGACCAGCTATGTTGTATGAGTTGGGGACAGTGGCATTGACAAAAAGGTTGGAAATGGCAGAGTTAAAGATGTTAAGATTTGCACTGGGTGTGACGAGGATGGACAGGATTAGGAATAAGTATATTAGAGGGTCAGCCCAGGTTGGAAGGTTTGGAGACAAAGTCAGAGAGTCGAGATTGCATTGGTTTGGAAATGTGCTGAGGAGGGATGCTGGGTATATTGGGAAAAGAATGCTTAGGATGGAGCTCCCAGGTAAGAGGAAAAGGGGAAGGCCTAAGATAAGGTTTATGGATGTGGTGAGAGAGGACATGCAGGTGGTTCGTGTGACAGAGCAAGATGCAGAGGACAGGAAGAAAGGGAAACAGATGATCCGCTGTGGTAACCCCTAACGGGAACAGCCGAAAGAGAGGAAAACTGGTCAAAAAAGCATTCACAGAGATCAGTTTATGATGTGTTCTTGTGTCAAATGCCCACAGATCATAATGGATGGAGATTTCTAAATCTGAACACACTGCTGAAGAGCTGGGCATTGTATTTTAATTTCAAAATACAAGCACTGACATTTAATGCCTTCATATATTTATCAAATGTAAGTTGTGTCCAACCAAAAATTAAATGTCAATAATAAAATGTTTATAAAAATCCTTATAACTATCTAAGTGCAGTAAAAATGCCCTTTCTCATTCAAAGAAAACACAATCTGCAAAAGTGGACTCCTTCATAGTCACTACAGAAATTATTTTTCAGTTGTATAAAATATTTTCCAATACAAGAAAAAAAATCCCAAATCACTTAAAATAAACATCAAATTAGAAAAGCATTTTTCATATTTCATTCTTTCTTTAAAAGTTAAAAATTCTTCATTGGCTCTAGCCCCTCTCTTTTGGTTTATAAGTGTACAGACTTTCAATATCTCAACACAAATCTGGTTGAACTTTTGTGAACTTATACATTAAGATTACCCAGTCTACCTTGCAAATGTCAAGATTCTCTTACATACATGTCCATAATGTGTATGATCTTGTTTAATTTATCATTCATTATTGCTCAAAATTATTTCATTTTGGCCCTTTTGCAGAATGGGAGGTGGGGGTCAAAAACAAAGGTTATGGATCTTTGCTACTATAAAAAGAGAGCCTAATCATTGCCTTTTCAACTTATTGAGAAGTTGTTCATATCAAGATGATTTGTCCTATGATATAACAACTCAAGCAACGAATGAGCAGTCTTTTTATGAGCTTTGAAAATTTAATTTAAAGTGATTTCCTGATAACAATTTTGGTCTGCAAATGCATTTAACACTTTATCTTTATACGCATCACATGAAATTACTGCCAACACCTACCTTTGTAAGTCTTCATCAAACAAAGACGAGACATTTCTCTCAGTTGTTTATCATGTTCTCCATAACCTTTAGTGAAGTTATACACTTTTCTTTGAGGTGATTTGCCAAAGGTAGACCTAATGATTGCTAGAAAAATCCTCAAGCAATTGCTGAAGGAAGGGTTGAACAATCTTTTCTTTTTTGGAATAGTGTTTGCAACAATATCTGACTCATCAGTTTCATGAAACAGTCAACTTAAATTACGCCTTCAAGTGAACGACTTTAACTTCAAGACACATTTAGCACAGTACCTTCCAGAGGAAGGAATGAGAGGGAAACCCTTATTTTACACACTCAACAAATTCAAAAGAAAATCTATTTCGGTTAAATTATGGATCTCAGACTCACAAAAGTTCAAAATGTGCAGTGTCTCCTTTGTCAGTAATTCAAGCACCCCCTCCCTGTCTGTGCTCTCTGACTCTTTGTTGAGTAAACTATAACCTCAGAGCTGGCCAAATGGCTCAATATTCAAGTTGTTTTTTTTTGGATCTGTAATGAGCCTCCATTAACTAAGAGTAGTAAGTTGACAAAATCTCCTCACTGATGGGACTGCATTAGTGTAAGTTTTCCAAATAAAAGAAAGGTGACTTGTGAAATTAATTCTGTTGTCTGTATTTCTGTCATTTATAATTGTTTTCAGATGGTAGTCAGAGGTTTTTTTATAGTCCATTTTGTCTTAAATCTTTATTTAATTATTTTTCTGTGGAATTATTTTCTCATGTCTCACATCACTGAGACATTAAATCAGATACCAACTCTTGAGCAGTGAGCTGCAAAGTTATGATATCATCACTGCATCAACATCTTTTTACAGTTCAAAAAATACGATGCCATTGCAGTTGATTTATCTCTCTCTCTCTCTATATATATATATATATGTGTGTGTGTGTGTGTGTGTGTGCGTATTTATTTATTCATTTAACATTTGTTAACTGGGAACGTCCAACTTGGAACAAAGACAATTTTCAAAGCTCATAAAAAGACTGCTCATTCGTTGCCGATCTTGTCTCCTGAAGCTGATTGACTTCTTTGAATCAGTCTCCAGAGCCATGGACAAGGGTAAGGTGGTCCACACAGCCTATCTAGACCTTGCCAAGGCCTTTGACACCATCCCCCACTCTGGAATGATAGATAAACTTACTAAGTTGGGCATTAATCCCTATGTCACCCAATGGGTTGCTAAATGGCTTGCTCATAGAACCCACACTGTAAAAGTAGCCGACTCCAAATCCAGCTCCAGACAAGTGACAAGTGGAGTACCTCAGGGTTCAGTCCTGAGGCCGCTCTTGTTTGGCATCTACTTCTCTGAAGTACAGGTCAACACTAGCACTGACATTTAATGCCTTCATATATTTATAACAAAGTTTGCAGATGACTGCAAACTGGGAGCCATTATTGAATCCCCAAATGATGTGGATACTCTACAAAAGGGCCTTACAGAAACAGATGCTTGGTGCCAGAGCCATGGGCTCAAGCTCAATGCCAAGAAATGTATTGTTATCCCCTTTGGGAAAAAACATGTATCCATGAATTACCATATAGGTGGCAGTACAATAAACACAGAAAGTGTGATAAGAGACTTTGGGACACAGGTGGACAGTGGTCTCACCTTCGATAACTACATTGCCACAACAGTCAGGAAATCCTTCTATGTGGCACACCTCATCACGATGGGCTTTTCATCCAGAAAAAAGGAGGTCATTGTCTCACTGTACTCATCCCTCATTAGGCCCATTATAGAATACAACGCCCCATTTGGTATGTACCTCTCAAGACATCTGCAACAACTGGAAAGGCCTCAGAAATACCTCACTAAAAGAATCACAGGCCTAAAGCAGATGCCCTATGCTGACCGCCTTAAAAAACTCCAGCTATACTCTGTCGCATATCGTCTACTCAGAGGCGATCTCTGCTTAACATACAAGGCCATGTCAAACCCAGAGCTGTTGGAGATGTTACACTTAAAGAAATCCCAATCCCTCAGAGCTACACGCTCCAAGGATCTAAACCTTGTCATCACAATAAACAAAACATGCTGGAGGGATAGGTTCCTGACCCAGAGACTCCCCAGACTCTGGAATAGATTGCCCATACATGTCAAGCAGAGTGCCTCTTTGGACCTCTTCAAGAGGAACCTTGACGATTGGATGGGAGAAAGGAAATTCACCCCAGGGATCACTTCAGTCGCCCTGCTAGACAGGGGTCCAGGAAAGTAAATAATGTGGGAAGAAATAGCCAGGGAATTGTTATGGCTAGGCTTGTATAGGCCCTAGGGCTGATAGCCTAGTACCAACCTATGAACCTATGAACCTATGAAGATGCATGTCTTTGCAAGGTGGGAGGAAACCATAGCACCCAAAGGAAACCACATGAATGCAGGGAGGACATGCAGACTGCATGCAGAAGGCACCCCTGTCAAGAATTGAAATGGAAAACCTCTTGCTGTAAGGCGACAATGCTACCGCTGCACTACTGCGTCATCCAATATGTATGTGTGTGTGTGTATGTATGTGTATGCGTGTGTCTGTGTGTGTGCACATACACACATAGATATGCAGATATCATTGTCAAATATCATTGCTCAGTTAGAACATGTATAATATTACCACTTCTAGCACAGATAAGGATTTGAAGAGTGGTCAGGGATAATTTGATTAAGATCTGTCTTCTTGATCACATTGGTCTGATGCTGCTATTCTTCAAATCCTGTCTCTTTTCACAATATGTATTGTAGCTGTCTAGATTCTGTGACACAGCTGTACATTGTACATTGCAGGCTTTATTTGGGATTGCCACCATTCCTTACTGTTGTGTGACCATGAACTTTATATAAATATATATATATATATATATATATAGATATATATATATATATATTTATGCACATACATATACATATTTATATGTAAGAAGGTAGTGTGGAGTCAAAGCCTCCCACATATAGGGGAACAACATGGGAGTTGTGGGAGGTTGCTCCCATGCAGAAATTCTATTTTTGATGAGTACAAATGTCAGCAATATAGGGTAGTGAAATTGCTTTGGATTCATTTGTACCTCAGTCACTTCATGTTGTAGATGTAGGGTGGAATATATCTTTAAAATGAAACCTTATATTTGCAGATCATGACCTGAAACTTACAGTAACACAATTTCTTCAGTTTGCCTTATTAATCTAATAGCTATAATTTTCAGAGCTAGGCCAAATATATTTATTTATAATCTGAAAGGATGCTTTCCAGCCAGGATGTAAAATCACCTTCAGAGCAAGCACTGACTAAAGTCTCAACTTTTTTGTCAGGTAGCAACATAAGCTATGCGTGTAGACAATTTACTGCACACATATTTCCAACCACTAGTATTAGGCATCTGCGTTTAATTTGGCAGGCACAGCTTTCTCATGTTACCAGTTTTCAGCGTCTTTACTCTAAATGTAATGTATAGAGATTCTTTCAGAGAAACGTACGTGCTCAACACCTGCATTTTTAGGATCTAAGCAAAAATGTTTTTCATGCCTTGGAATTTTGTAACAGTTTCACCTCTGAGAGTGAACAGGCCATTGAAATAACGTGTGCTTTGCAACTTTTGTACGGAAATAATATATGGCAGTTCCGTGACATAAACCTCAGGGTGACCTGATCCGGATGTTGACATAACCCCCTGGACACTACTCTGACAGTTTATGAGGTATTCACCTTGTTTGAGTGCGCAGCAATGTGCTATAAAGCGATAACAAACGTGTATATTTCTACATCATCAGATGCTGTTCTTTGTGGCCAGTGATCGCTCATTTTGTCTAAATATTAAAGCACTTTGAAAAACATAGTTGAAAATCCCAACCTTGCTACAAATCAATGATCAGATTTCTCTTAACAGGCCATAAAAGAAATCTGATGCTAGTACATTTCTTTTCTTCTTTTCTTTTATTAAAGTGCCTAAGGAAGTTTCGTGAACAGCCTTCTGTTTACTTTCAAAACTCATAGGCATGCATCAGCTTTCATTTTTAAAACCACACTGGGATAAGTAAAACCATTCTAGCCATTTAAAAAAAACATGCGTTTTTCCATTTGCTTCTGACCTCCTGCATTTCTGATGTTATAACCTGAATCACTTAAAGAAACATTAATGGTTTGTTTGCAGAAATTGAAAAGAGAAGAAATACTGTCTTATGAGCAGAGACATTACATATTTGCCTTGCATGGATTTACTGGACTCACTGAGCAGTTACTTTGGTACAAACAGTCAGATATTACGCTGGAACATTTTATTTACTGTTGCTGTACATGAAGAACAGTACATTAGGTACATGCACAGTGAGAACCTGTATAGAGCTGAGGTGGTAGTTACTAGAGAAATCCTGTGACCAAAGCTTAAAGGATGGATGTAGGTGTGCAATACAGCCACTAAACTTCTTTGTTGTATATTGCTTTCAGATGTTGATCTTTGTTATAGCTATGAGTATGTTTCTTATCCCAAGATATTATTCAATGAAATTGCTAACATCTGTTTCTGTCGTAAGAAACTATGTCTATAACCCTTTTATTCCAGTATTATTTAGCATGCAAGGAGATGGTATTTAAATGAAATATTACTATAATCCCACACTGGATGCTGTTCTAATTGTTTCCACCAGTAGCAGACCCAGTGGAGTTGACACCTTTGTCACCCAAGGGCAGCTGATATTGTAGGGAAGATTATCAACAAGAGGACGGATGCCCAAACTGACCAAATGGAGAACCTCCTCCAGTGATTAATTGAGTTGTGTGCCTGTCCAGTACTGTCTCCACTATCTGACACAGGGTGCAGTTGTGAAAAGTACCCAGGAAGGTCTCAGCTGGTGGAGACTGCAGCTACAAACACCCTGTCTGTTCCACCAACCTGGTGTTTCTTCCATTTTGTGTCTATGCCCACCCGTTTGTTGTTCAGACCCCCTCCTCAAAATTGACTTCCCTCTGTCTGATATCTACTTCACCATTGTGTTCCCTCTCGGTTGTTGTGTCATCATGCACCTTGTTTGTTGTGTCTGTCTTCCCCTGCTACCTAACATGACCTGCTTATCTTCCTCTTTTGCCTCATACTTTCTGCCCCTACACACACACACACACACACACACACACACACACACACACACACACACACACACACACACACACACACACACACACACACACACACACACACACACACACACACACACACACACACACACACACACACACACACACACACACACACACACACACACACACACACACACACACACACACACACACACACACACACACCTTCCCTTTTCATACTTCCATTTACATCGTTTAATCTGGTCAAAAACAGATAAACACACCTCACACTTGCCCATGTAGGGCTTCCAAATTAGTTATCTTTTGTGATCAAAGTGTAAACAGTGGATTGCAAAGAGTACAATTGATGCCCATGTACAACCAACAAGGAGC
The DNA here is from genome assembly GCF_019279795.1 of Protopterus annectens. Taxonomy (NCBI): domain Eukaryota; kingdom Metazoa; phylum Chordata; order Ceratodontiformes; family Protopteridae; genus Protopterus; species Protopterus annectens. Next base: position 67,484,681 of record NC_056747.1, read on the forward strand.
TGCACTGGTCATTGTATAGTCATGAGTAAGTACAACTATTGTGTACTACATATATTATCCTCCCCTGACAAAGACACACAAATGAGCTGAGCTTCATTGCATGGTACTGCACACATAAAACATACGTAACGCTGGCAGTTCTAATATGACTCCTTTCATAGTTCAGGCTGTGAATGAGGTGCTTTGCACAGTGTTAGTGGAGAGAGCTGTGGGTTCAAGTCCCCTCAGTGTCGAATGCTTATTATCTCTTTTATTCTTTCATTCTGTAAGTGTGACAATCACCTGCTACATGCTTCACTGATACCTTTAATTTAACAGCTTCATTAGCTCAGGTTGTAAATGAAGTGCTTTTCCCAGTGTGACTGGAGAGGGTTGTGAGTTCATGTCTGTTTCAGGCTGAATGCTGTTCATTTCTGTTATATGATTGCAGTGTAAAAAAGTAAGAATCACCTGCTGTGTGGTTCACTGACACTTTTACTGTGACTGCTTCAGTAGCTCAGGCTGTAAATAAAGTACTTTGTAAAGTGGAAGTGGAAAGGGTTGTTGTTTCAAATCCCACCAGGGTTGAATAATTTGTGTCTCTTTCAATTTGCAAGACAATCACCTGATATTTGCTTCACTGACACCTTTTGTGTGACTGCTTCAATAGCTATTTATCCTCAGTTACTTCAGATTGGTATGTGTGTGTGTTTCATAACCCCTTATTCATTGTCTTCCACATCACTGATTGTGTCAGGCTTTGTGATATGTTCTATGTTATATGTTTATTTCCTTGGTCCTATAGACCAGTCTACCCTACTACCATAATCATACTTCCCTTACTACCTTCTGCACACACACCTGATGATCATGTAAGGTAGCCACAAATGTTTGATTGTACGTCTGTGTCACAAGATTACACTGAAGACCCCCCCAAGACTCCTGCTCACCAGGTGAGTACTGCTGGTGCTGCTTATAGTTCCTATGACTACACAATAGACCTACAAAATATTCCTGTAGGTCCCTCTGCAGACGCAATGGTCATATGAAGGGTAACATACTTAGCATTGGGACAGCAACCCCATTACCTGATCTATTTTGCTTGTGGGGCATGACAGCAAGAGACACATATAGACTTAAAAAATGGTATATTTTTTCCAGAAAATAAATACATTAATTAGAATAGTTTTGGGAAGGCAGAACCTTACTTCATACATACCATGTTGGTGGCACTGGTCCCTGTGGCCTCAAGCTCTGTATACTCACTTCTGTGGTTACTTCTCCTAAACCCAATGCAGCAACTATAGATGAAGAAAGTTACTCCTGTGTAAGGAAATAGAGTGGTGATTGAACAAATGTCCTAATGTGATTTATAGCACAATAGTTGTCACCAAATGTGTTGATTCTAACAGATGATGAAATAGATGAGATGTTAAACCAGAACCCCATCTGCCTGAGTTGGTGTTAGCTCAGGTGGATGTAAAAGATCCCATGTTACATATCAGAAAAAGTAAGGGTCCTTTATTTATATACACATATTTACACACACACACTCACATATATTTATATATACGTTGTTGTGTCTTTCGGCTTTTCCCAGTTAGGGGTCGCCACAGCGGAGCGGAACTCTGGTCCGCTAATGATTGGCAGCAGATTTTTACATGCTGAGTTGCCAGCCCAGACGCACAACCTTCAACGAAGGTACGCCCATTCATGCATGTCTCCACACAGAAGACGCTTTAGCTGAGAATCGAACAGGACAACGTCTTACTGGAAGGCGACAACACTACCGCAGCACCACCACCGCAGTTTTATATATATATATATATATATATATATATATATATATATATATATATATATATATATATATATATATACACACACACACACACACAAATGTATTCAATAATTTTAAATCATTTTAATTTTCAAATTTTACACAACTTGCCATTTCTATATTTTATGTTGACCCTCACTCCTTTTTCCATATCTATAATCTAATTTATTTAATATTAATGACAATATACATGTTCCATTAAACATATTTTCATGATTTTTATTATTTCTTTCATTACATATTATCCAAACAACATAAAATACTTTTGTATATATATTTTTTAATTTTTCTTTATGTTTTCATAGTTTCCAAATTCGGTCATGGCTCTATTTATATCTTCATAATTTTTTGATATTTTCAAAATAAAATTATGCACATTATTTATTCCACAGCTTTTTAACTTTCTCACATAAAAAAAAAAACATGTTCTGTTGTTTCTTATTCTCCACAATATATGCATATTCTTTTGTTTTTCTTTTTATAAGGCATATTTACCTTAATGGGCAATTTCATTATTCTCCACAAAAATATTGGCAGTCAACATTATATCTACACCATTTGTTTGCTTCTTTAATTGCTTTAGTCTTTACTCGTGGGACATTTTTCCATGGATTAATATTAATATTTTTGTTGATAATTCTCTATTCCTTCATTATAGCAATCTTTTGTTCCTTTATTATTTCTTATATTTTCCCAAACTTCCTTATAGTTCAGTACATTTGTCACTAATCTTTTTGTTCTTTACATTTCAATACCGTATATAAATTGGATTTATCATGCCTAGTCCTCCTCCTTTCTTGTTTGTATATAAAACACCCCTTTTAACAGGATTTAATCTTGAGTCCCATATAAAGGAGAAGAACATTTCTAGTAAAAGTTTTTCATATCCTCTAGGAATTATGACAACACTCAATAAGTATGCTATATTGCCTATTAACATTGAATTAATCAAATATGTTTTCTTATATGCTAATATGTATTATGTTTTCCATAATATAAAAATTTATTTTTCCATTGCTTATTTCATATTCTTTATTTTTTCTTTATCAAAATGTATCCCTAAAACAGATATTTCCTTCATAGAAAATTGTTCACCCATTTTATCATCTATTCCTTTGCTCTTTCATACATCTTACCTTTAAACTTTCAACTAAATAAATAACTTCCTTCCCAAATCTCTATATATCATCTGCAGTTGACATGATGACCAGAATTTCAGCTTCCATTTGAATTGTATAATTTGCATTCTTTATTTTCTGCTTTGCCTCTCTACCTATTCTATTCATGACCAAAACAAATACAATAATAATCGTAGGATAAACTTGTCTTATACAATTATTCATATCTATTTCTTTACTTAACCATCCATTAATTAAGATGCTTACTCATAAACTGTTCTACACACTTGTTTGATTTTATTATTATTATACATATCCATTGTTTTCCACAATATATATTGTATTGAATCAAATGCTTTATTAATATTACTTACCATAAGTTTGATACCTTCTTTTGTTCTATTTAATCTATGATTTCTCTCATTATAATTAATAATTCTTGACATCCTTTTCCTTTTATACCATAAACACTTTCCTCCATTATATGTTACATCTATACTCAACTCTCGTTTGTATTATTTTCATAAATATCTTCTAGACTGTATTATTTAAAACTATTGGTCTCCTTTTTTATATCTTAATTTTCTTCCTTTTTCCATATAAATTGTAATACTCTGCTGCAAAATTCCCTATCTTGTAATCCTTCATTTAACCATTCACTGAATACAGATATTAAGTATTTTTTCTCCCATCTTTCTAAATTTTTATATATTTCAAACTCAGTACCATCTGTACCTGATGCTTATTCTATGTTCAACTGTTTAAATGCTTTTTCTAATGCATATAATGTGATCTGTTTTCCAAATTCTTTATTATTTTGTTCAGAACATTTTTACTTCCCATTTCTTTGTACAATGTTTTTTTTTCTACTGAACAATTCTTCCACATAACATATAATAGTTTCTATAATTTGTTACTGACTTTTCTTTCTATTACCTTCTTTATCTTTCATTTCTCTCATTATGCTACTATCCTCCTTCACTATCTTGCTTAAATAAGGTGAAGCTTCTTCTTTTCTCCCTTGTAAAAACTACATTTGTTTACACAGTAGTTCTCTAATTGTTTCATAAATTTTCTTATATATTCCTTTCTATTATTATTTTCTGTTATTCATCACATTGTTATATATTTTAGCATATTTCTGCTTTTCTTTTTTCTTTCTTTATTTTTCCAAAATATGCTACCATCTTTACATTTTCTTTTAAGAGTACTCCACCATTCCAAACAATTAACATGAAATGCTTTCATAATAATATGATCCTTCTATAATTGCTTAATATCTTTCTTTCCTTTTTCATTTACTCTTTTTTATACCATTTCCTATCTTTATATACTTTTTAGTGTGATATATTTCAGCGATATTGACAAATGATCTGGAAAAAAAAAACTGCTTCAATAGTTTCTTCTTCCATTATACATATGCTTTCTAATTCAAAATATAATCTGTTTCAAATTTTAAAGGACATTTCCTTTAAGTCCATGTATTTTACTCAATATTTTCATTTTTTTACATATTTTCATCGTTTCCTTTTATATCCCCTTAAGTTACAATTATAATCTCTGTAATTATTATGTCCATGTTTACAAACACATAATTCAATATTTTCTGAAGTAGTTTCTCCCTTTTTTTACTAGTCACATATGTATATATATTAGTAATTCTATATACTCTTTTTTGCCATCTTACATCTAGATTTGCCATTCCTCCCATTTAACTAATGTAACATCCATAATTCATCACTAACATTGGATTCTATATCTAATTTGTCTCCTTTATTATTTTTTTCAGTATCTCCATTATTTTCACATGTTTTTCAGCTCATCTTCAATCATAGGTTCATAGGTATGAACTAGGCTAATGGCCCTGGTGCCTTTAAAAGCCTAGCCCATAGAAGTGCTCTGGCATCATACCACCCGATGTTAGTTCAAAGTGCCTCTATCAACTAGAGCCACTGGAGTGATCCCCAGGGTGAACTTTCTATTTCCCATCCACTTATCAAGATTTCTCTTGAAGAGGGCCAGTGAGGTACTTGGTTTGACATGTATAGGTTCATAGGTTTGTACTAGGCTAACGGCCCTGGAGCCTTTACAAGTGTAGCACATAGGATTACCCTGGCATCGTACCACCCGACCTTAGTTCTTAATGCCTCTGTCAAGTAGAGGCACTGGAGTAATCCACAGGCTGTATTTTCTATTTCCCATCCACTCATCAAGATTCCTCTTGAAGAGGACCAGTGAGGTGCTCTGCTTGACATGCATGGGAAGTCTATTCCATGCATGGGCAGTCTCTGGGTTATGAATCTGTCCCTCCAGCATGTTCTGTTGATTGTGGTAATGAGGTTGAGGTCTCCAGAGAGTGTGGTGCAGAGGGATTGGGATTTCTTTAGCTGTAGCATTTCTATCAGAGCTGGGTCAGACATGGCTTTGTAAGTCAAGCAGAGATCGCCTCTAAGTAAGTGATATGAGACAGAGAATAGTTGGAGTTTTTTTGAGCCTGTTCATATGGGACTAGTGTTTAAGGCCTAGGATCCTCTTTGTGAGGTATTTTTGTGGTCTTTCCAGCTGTTGCATGTGTCTAGTGAGGTACATGCCAAATGAGGCATTGTACTCGATGATTGGCCTACTGAGGTAAGAGTAGAGGGAGAGGCGATGACCTCTTTCTTCCTGGATGCAAAACCCTTGGTAATGAGATGTGCCACATAGAAGGAATTTCTCACCACAGTGGTAATGTGGTGGTTGAAGGAGAGCTTGCTGTGAACCTGTGTCCCCAGATCTCTTATAACACCTTCAGTGTTCAGTGGGCTCCTATCAATGTGGTAATTAGTGAGAACTGTGTTTTTCCCAAAGGTAATAGCAACGCATTTTTTGGCATTAAGCTTAAGGCCATGGTTTTGACACCAGTCATTGGTCTCAGTGAGGCCTTTTTGTAGGATGTCGACATCACTTGGGGAGTTAATAATGGCTCCCAGCTTGCACTCATCTGTGAACTTGCTCAGCTAGAGTCCCTCACTGTTGGCCTGGACTTCTGAGAAGTAGATGCCAAACAGGAAAGGACCTAGGACTGATCCCTGTGGGACTCAACTCATGACTGGACAGCAGTCTGACTTGGAGTCCGCTGCTTTCACATTGGGTTCTATCTGTGAGCCAGTTTGTAACCCACCTAGTGATATAGGGGTTGATGCTTAGTTTGGTGAGTTTATCAATAATTCCTGAGTGGGGAATGGCATTAAAGGCCTTGGCCATATTGAGGTAGGCTTTATCAACTGCCTTGCCCTCATCCACAGCTCTTGTGACTGACTCAAATAAGTCAACCAGGTTGAGCAGGCATGAGCTACCTTTCACCAAACCATATTGCATGGGATCTAGAGTTTGGAGATTCCTCTATATCCTTGTTAATTAGCTCCATGATGATGCGCTCTGTAGCTTTACATATCAGACTCATCAGGCTAATCAGGTGATAATTTCCAGGGTCTGTAGTTGCTCCCCTTTTATGGAGAAGGATGACTGTAGCAGTGCATCATTCAGCAGGGACAAAGCCTGAGGTGAGGCTGTTATTGAACAGGTCACACAGATGTTGCGCCAGTTCACTTTGTTGTTCATGTAGAACACATCCAAGGATATTGTCAGGTCCCATGGAAGCTGTATTCGTGGCCCTGGACAATGCAGCTTTAACCTGTGCTGCAGTAATGCTGGGTGCCTGGTATTCCTCTGGTATTGTGATTGGTCCTTTGGGGGGGGGGGGAGGTAAAGTTGGCACTGAGTCTGTCAGCTAGTATGTTAGCAACATCTGCTGGCTCAGTATAGGAGGTACCATTGTGCAGTAACTCAGAGCAAACCTGGGTATTGCTGTGGAGCTTTTTGATATAACTGTAGAAGGCTTTGTGGTTGTTTTTAATGTCTGCCACCATTCTGCCTTCATAGCTGGCTTTAGAGGTTTTGATGAGGGATCTCAACTTTTTGTTGAGGCTAATAAGGGAGTTTTTCCAGTCTTGGGATTTCACCTTTTTATGCAACAGTTTCCTCCTTCTGTTCTAGAGTTTATTAATGACAGGGGACCACCAGATTGGCTTCCTTTTTTTTTTGGAGATCATCTTGGTTCTGTTGGGTATGGCTAGTTCCATGCATTTATGTACATGTTCGTACTGTGCATTGGTGCATGATTTGGCAGTCATGCATCTATTTTCCATTGACATGGTTGCCGTGAAGTTAGCCACCTCTGTTTTTAGGAGCCCAAAGTCAGCTTTGGAGAAGTTTTTCATGGTGGTTACCTTTGCGGGGGTGTGGGTGAGATGTGGATTTTCATGATGATTAGTTTGTGGTTGGATCTAACCAGGGAGGATTTGACTATTGGTGTTGAGCAACGGTTGCCCATGTTAGTAATAACCAGGTCAAGGATTTTGCTTCCTCTAGTGGGGGTAAAACTGAACTGGTCCAGGGAACAGGAATTGATGAATTCCAGGGAGCATTGGGCTAGTGTATTGGTGCATGAGTAGTTTTCCCAGTTGATGGAGGGGCAGTTGAAGTCACCTAGTATGAGAGTGTTGGGATGGACCCTAATAGTTTCTATGGTGCTTAAGAATGTGGAGTGAGAGTCTTGGGACATGGTTGGGGACCTATAGCAGGCTACAACCTGAATCACCATCTTACCTAATGTTAGTTGTACCTGAAGTGTCTCAGATGTGTTATGCTGGGCTACTGATCTGGAGGTGTGCATATCCTTTATGAATATGGAGACACCACCTCCTTTGGAGCTTCTGTCCATGTTCTGGGGCCGAAAGGTGTTGAATGAGTTATAGCCTGGTAGCACAGGGGTACTTCCTGCTGCTTTAAACCAGGTCTCCGTTACAGCACAAATATCGATGTCCTCCATTTTGAGGAGTGCTTTGAGCAAGTGCATCTTGAGATTTAGACTTCTAGCCTTGAGCAGCATGACCCTCAGATTGCATTTATTTATAGCTGTTACAATGGTAATTTGGTCTTTGGAACATCTCCTAAAAAGGCAGTATTGGGCTGGCAGGAGCCTTAGCCAGTATCTGGAAACCCAGGGGTGACAGATGCAGCCCATCTCTGGCAAAGCATTAAGGTCTGTCAATGATGTCATCCCAAGCAGACAGATACTGGATCCCTTTCTTGTCATTTCTTGCTCTCTCTTTATTCTGGTTTATAATACTTAGCTCACTCTCTTCTTCTCTTTATAATCCATCCATAAATGTCCTATTTCTTTTTTAATTTATAACATTCAAGTTCTCATTTTTTTGCTTCATGTCTTGTTTCACCACACATATATAAAATTTCTTTTTTGTAATAATAAACATAGTCCTTTTCCACAAAAATAGCATGTCTTTCCCCAACATTTTACAACACCCCTGTTACCATCAGCATTTATAACACTTACAATAGGTACAATTTGTCCACTTCCATTTTCAGAATAACATTACAATCACATGCCCCAGTCCACAAGCCCCTATTGTCATAAACTTTTGAAATGAATATTTCTTTATGTATGTTTTTAAATGTCCTTTTAAAGTGTCTCTTTACACTTCCTTTTGAAACTGTATATGCACTTTCTTTTTAGTCTCTCAGAATGATGCTTTTATTATATAATCATTCCAAAGATTGCCATTTTGTCTTTTTTCATATTCACACAAAAAATCTCTCCATACCTTGTACAGCCTTATAGAAAATGTCATAAAATGTCTGTTTGTCAATCAAAATAAATGTTTTTACCTCTTGTGATTTTACTTGCAAAGGTAACATTACATTGTCCAATAACTCATATCTGTTCAGTTCCTGTTCCCTTTTGCCTTGTATTCTTACCATGAATTTTATTTTCACACTGTCTTCTTTTCTTTTTTCTCTCAGCCCTGTTCTTTTGGCTGCTACGTGTACATCTTTTTTGTCTTTCTGCTGCTTCTTTCTGGCATTGCTTCTTCATCTCCTTCATCTGTTTTTTTTTTTTCTATAATATCCTCCCATGAAACCTCCATCTCTGATTTGCTTTGGTTAATCAACTCTTGTAATATATCACCCTGCAACCCTCCTGATTGGAGGGTTGTAACTATACAGTCATCTCCGTCTGTCTCCTCGATTCGATCAAACAGCTTTCTTTGAAAAGCTTCCTCTGAATCTTCTACTGCTATGGTATATACTGCTTCCAATCTGGCATTCACCTCTGTTCCTGTTCCATCTCACACATCATCCTACCAGCAGCCACTAAGCTAGGCAAGGGACATGCGCATGTACTCGCATACAAACAACACTGCAAGTGTCAATCACAAGGAAGGAAAGATCCCCAGTGCCCTGGTCAAATTTCCCCTAATCAGTATTACTTCCAGCTCAGATCTCCCCTGAATAGAACCCATTGACTTAGTATGACCAGCCTGGTGAAAAAATTGTAAATGAATGAATAAATAAAATAATTCAGATATGGACCTTATTTGCAGTAAAATAATATAATGTCCTGTAAACATTTTGAGAACATCCACAACAAACTCCTATTCAACATATGGAGACGTTGTAGCAATCAGAAACATAGAACAGGTTTATTTTAGAACAGGACTGTGCTTGAAAAATGATTTTAATTACCAGATTTTAAATGGTTGTAATGAATATCTTCAGCTAACACTCAACATTTCTATTTTTTTTTTTTATGGAAACAATGAAAGGCAGCTGTTGCTCAGAGTGCAGTTTCGGAACAAAATAAAAATGAACTATAAAAAATGCTGTATGGATATAATTTAAGGCTTAAAAATAACATTTGTGTTGGAAGTTGTCAACAGAAATAACCTGAAAGATTAAAAAATACTTCACGAATTTAGCCTGTTTTCCACTGCAAGATGGAGGTTTTGTATGATGTTTAAAAGATAATGTTTATGGCTCTCATTGCAAATGTTTCTACTGCTGAATGGATTCTGGACAATTTGAGTTATTTTGGAAAAGAAACCTTGAGTTTTAATATGATAGTGTAACAGAGACATATTCCACTGCATTATTGTGCTGATGTTAGTTTTTTTTCTGATACAATGTGTACTTCAAGAAACCATTTTTGTCTGATCAGTGTTGTATTGCCAATTGGCATACTTGATGGTACACACGTTACTCTGTTTAGTCTAAATGTTTTCCCAGGAGTAAAATATATTAACCACATGATCATTAGCCAAGCAGAATTCACAGCAGCTAATATCTGTTTTACAATACAGAAAAAAATCATGGCCAGCAACAGAATATTTCTCTTCGTATGACAAAATAATATTTTTTTTATGTTTTTCTTTTACAATGTCTTAATGAGGTAACATAACTGGACACAAGTTTCCATTTTCAGGGGTCACCTGGTCAAGTGATTTGCTCAAAGTCAGCTACAAGGCCAGTGGAGGTGGAAGGAAAAAACCATATGCCTTTAACTATAAGGATAGCTTATTAATAGCGGAAATGTTTAAAGCACTATGCTGATGTCTTTCATTTTGATGTCTATTTTACTTTGCCACAAGCTCACAAAGAAAAACACAAGAAACAAAATTAAAATATGCATGAATAAAAATGTGTGCGTCCTTCTACATACTAATGAAAGCTGGTGTACTATATGGCATAAAGAGCCTCACAGAATCAGGGTTATGGAATAGTTGGAGCCATTCAGAGCAAGCCAATCCTGGATGAAATGCCAGTGTAGTCTGAGAGGGATGCACATATACAATCACTCCATATACTCACCTATGGGAATTTTTAAATATTAAGAATTCACCAGCCTACTATATCTTTGGACATGGAAAGGGTCTGGACATTTTGAGAGCTTATATGGATGCAGTGAGCACATGTAAACTCTCAACAGAAAGCACCCCAGCTGGGAACAAAGCCAGAGAGCCAAGGGCAGAGAAACTGTGGGGTTAACCTTTACACCACTGTACTGCCAAACTGTGTATCGAGCCAGCTTTAATTATGGGTGGAAACAACAGTTTATTTATAACAAAATAATACTTCTATAGAATGAATTGAAATCAGCACCATTACCTGAAAAAATATTTTCCCTTTTTTTTTTAAAGCCACATTCATGAATGCATTTTCATAGATTCTTATGTGCGAGTCTTTTCTAAATATTTCTTTAAAAACACAATATTTTAGTGTGCCACAAACTCACAGTTATGATGTATGACTAGACAAACTAAAAAATAAAAAAAATGTCATTGTATAAGTAAGGTTATCATCTCTTCTAGTGCCCAAAGTGGTATTTTTTTAATAAAAGTGTAAAATTGTTACAGGACAAATGATATCCACAAGCAGAGCAAAGGACTGGAATTCATTTTTTTGCCCCCCATAAAGCTCACCCTTGAAGAATTTGAGATGTTTATGTTCCTTTCTGTAACATTAAGGTATTTCTGGAACAAAATAATAGTTTTATATAACTGTAGCAGGAAATTAAGGAACTATTTTTTATCCTGTTATCTCAGGACATGTTCTATTTTCTTTCTTTTTTTAGAGGGATCAGTAGCAGGAACGTTAGGAAATGTTATTTATCCTGTTGTCTCAGGACATTTTCTATTTTTTTTTCCAGATAAAAACTGCTCTTTATAAAGAGAGATCAGTTGAAACCCTATGTAAAAGGCAGCAGAAATTGTATTTATTTTAAAATGATGCAGTGGCATACATTTGCAAGTCAGTCTTAGATTCACGTTTACAAAAAGCCACTTAATCTTGAAATATCCATATTTTTGGTTATGCCTTTACAGTACAAGAGGTATTAGAAATAAACAATAACTCAGAAGTTGTCAATTATGTACTTTTTTTTCCTTTGGAAACACCCTACACATTTCCAGTTCCAGATAATCAAACATGAATGCAACCATAGTGAAATTTAAGTTTGTGGAAGTCCCTGTCAATTAACAGAAAGTAACTGGTTCCAAAGATGGAAACTATAAGACAATGTTACAGTTTTACAGCTAGTATTTTGAAGTATATTGAGTGTGGGTATATTGGTTAATATTACAGATGAAGCCATTGAGGGAATAAACAGCCATGTTGGTAAATTTCCACTTAGTCTGGAAAATTTTAAAGCAAAATTTCTTTCATCATTTAAACCATAAACAGTAGAACATTTTTGAAGTATGCTAGAATCAGCAAAGTTCTAGGAAATTGTTATAACAGGGAATGTAGCATGCTGGCACAAGTTCTAATAAAACTTTTATAAATCAATTTAGTGAGTCTTCATCCGAAAAGATATTATTGGATTACTTTAAAAAGTTACGTCACACTTGAATGCATAACAGAACATAAAAAAAAATCAACATTCTGTAAATATCTGAATGTTAACAGAGTAAAGTGTCACTTTTACTCCCCAGTAAAATCAAGTCAAGCATGTTTCACCATATCTCAGAGGAAGGGACATTTTATTGGTAGCGGACTGTAAATTCTTCTTCTGACCTGATTGAAAGCTGCCTTTTTAATGAAGTGCTGTGGAAATTGTGACATTTTGGATTTCTGCATTTCAAAAGCTGAAGTCACACTGACAATTAGGTTACTAAAGTCACTGCAATTTATAAAGGAAAGAAAAGAAAAGGAACTAAAGTTCTTTAAAAATATATCAAGGCCAATCTTCTGAGTTCTGTCTGCAAGATTTATGAAAGGTGTATGTACATTTTTGTGTATGAGGTCTTGAAGTTGAAACATCAAGGTGCAAATTAGTATGGGTTTAAAGCAGGAGGACTTAACCATATGACTTGTTTTTTTTTTGCACTTTATTAATGTAAACTCCAACATACTACTTCTAAATTTATTTTTTTTAATTCTCACCTTATAGCACAGCTCTTATATTGAGCAGAATTTGACATGTTCGACCAAGAATATACCAAATATGACAATATACTGGCAATATGTATGTCCTAGGGTTGGGTCCGATATCGGGTGTCCATTTACTGAATATCCAAGTAGTCAGTATTTAAGTGCAAAATGTTTGCTATCAGTTATACTAGAAAGATTAGTAAGATCTTGAAGTGTTCTAAAAATAAACAAAGTGCTTGGAAGCAATTATAGTCGGGAATGTCACATGTTGGTACATGTCGTAACCTTAAAACTATCACTCTTACTCTTCAACAAAAATACTCTTCAACTTGGTAGAGCAAAATGGGCAGTAAAGTTTTACAGTGGAGACCCAAACAGTGAAGGGGATCTTGGGTTCCAATTACAGAACTAAATATCAAAGAAAGAATCTGAGAGAAAGCTCTATTAATTGCCACCTGTTGGTTAACGTAATTTAGTTAGCAGAGGTGATGATGTTAAGCACCTAAAACATACACTGGCTGAAGGAAATCTGATGTAAAAGATCAGTAGCAGTATCTCACTCATTGCTAATAACATACACTTTATGAGTTTAGAATCAGAAGAGGAGTCTGTATGTGTAAAATGGGATAGTAGATCAAGAAGATGAGAACAAAACAATGGGCCAATTGAGACTGAAAATTAACATTTGACAGCCATATAAAGCAAATGCCATTGTGAATTAACAGAACATTATTTTATTTGTTTGTCTTTGTTTATCAGAAGTTTTGACTGAATAGTATATTCCCATTTTCACTGGAGGCCAGGGGGAAAAAAGCTCCAGGTAAGGTAATACAAACAGCACACATATGTATAAACTCTAGTCAAGACACTGCAAACAGCACACACATAAGCAGTAGGATCGCAATCACATTATTGAAGGAACACAAGACTGAAATTGAAAAGAACGGGATGAAAACATCAAAAGCTGAAAAATACGGACATTAACAAAACCAAAATGCCTAATATTGAAACAACAGTTCTGAATGTAATACAGCCCTTTCTTTTGTGCAACCAGGAAGCAGTTGAATGGAGATTGTGGTGAGGATCGGAAAATTTGCCCTTTTCCCCACTGTAGTGCATTCTCAGAGTTGTTATATATAAGTTGCATGGGGTGGGGGTGGAGAGGGGCTTGTCCCCCTGCAAAAACTTAAAAAATAGGTATTGTAGGTTAACAGAAAAGCATCTTTATTATTTTATTTGAGTGATTGTAAGTCGTAATGTGTTTTGAGTCTGCCATATTATTTGCCATAAATTACAGATTAGTTCAAAGGGACATATATATATTTATAGTGACTGCTTGAACATGTAGAGCAGTATTCGATTGAAAGTGCTTGTTTTGAAGTTCTACATTTCAGTTTTATTAATGTTCATCCTTCTCAGCTTTCATTGTTTTCGTCCTGATCTTTTAAATTTCGATCTCGTGTTCTTTTGATAATGTGATAGGGTTCAAAGCCGTTAGATGTTAAAACATATATGCAGCTACAGTCGTCATAGTATAAAAAGTGCATACATAAGCAGTTCATAGGTGTGTACAAGGCTAATGGACCTGGAGCCTTTACAAGCCTAGCCCAAACATTTGTCCAGGCACCACACCACCCGATGTTAGTTGACAGTACCCCTGTCCAGTAGGGCAACAGGAGTGATCCCCGGGGTGAACTTTCTGTTATCCGTCCACTCATCGAGATTTCTCTTGAAGAGGGCCAGCAAGGTGCTCTACTTGATATGAATGGGAAGCTTATTCCAGAGTATGGGCAGTCTTTGGGAGATGAACCTGTCCCTCCAGCATGTTCTGTTAATTATGGTAATGAGGTAGTGATCTCTGGAGTGTGTGGTGCGGGGGGATTGGGATTTCTTTAGGTGTAGCATATGGCTTTGTGAGTCAAGCAGAGATCACCTCTAAGTAGATGATAAGAAACTGAGAAAAGCTGAAGTTTCTTGAGTCTGTCCATGTAGGACATGTGTTTAAGGCCTAGGATCCTTTTTGTGAGGTACTTTTTTGGCCTCTCCAGCTGTAGGAGTTATTTGGTCAGGAACATTCCAAACCTTTGGTTATAAGATGTGCCACGTTGAAGGACTTTCTGACCACAGTAGCAATGTGGTGGTTGAAGGTGAGGTGGCTGTTGACCTGAGTGCCCAGATCTCTTATGGCCCCTTCAGTGTTCATTGGGCTCCCATCAACATGGTAATTCGTGGGAACTGATTTTTTTCCAAAGGGGATTATAATGCATTTTTTGGTGTTAAGCTTCAGGCCATGGTTCCGACACCAGTTATTGGTCTCAGAAAGGCCCTTTTGTAGGATGTCTGCATCACTTGGGGAGTTGATAATGACTCCTAGCTTATAGTCATCAGTGAACTTGGTCAGCTAAAGTCCTTCTGTGTTGGCCTGGAGTTCTGAGAAGTAGATGCCAAACAGGAGAGGGCCCAGGACTGAGCCCTGTCGGACTCCACTCATGACTGGTCGACAGTTGGATTTGGAATCCACAACTTTCACTCTGTGGGTCCTGTCTGTAAGCCAATTTGCAGCCCACCTAGTGATGTAAGGATTGATGCCTAGTCTGGTGAGTTTATCAGTGACATCTGAGTGGGGAATGGTATCAAAGGCCTTGGCCAGGTTGAGGTAGGCTTACCCTCATCCACAGCCTTGGTGACTGCATCAAAGAAGTCAATCAGGATCTTCAGGCAGGATCTCCCTTTGACAAAGCCAAACTGTGTGGAGTCATGAGTTTGGAGATTTCCTATATCTTTGTTAAGCAGGTCTATGATGATGATGCGCTTCATAGCTTTGCATACCAGACTTGTCAGGCTAATGGGGCAGTAGTTCCCAAGGTTTGTAGTTGCTTCCCCTTTATGGAGAGGGATGACTGTAGCAGTGTGCTATTCATTAGGAACATAGCCCGAGGTAAGGCTGTGACTGAACAGGGCACACAGATGTGGTGCCAGTTCATTTTGTAGCTCCTGTAGGATGCAGCCAGGGATATTATCAGATCTCATGGATGCTGTTTTCTTGGCTTTGGACAATGCAGCTTTTACCTATGCCACAGAAATGGTGGGTATCAGGCTTTATTCTGGTATTGTGAAAGGGCCCTTGGGGGTGAGGGGTAACGTTGGCACTGAATCTATTGGCCAGTATGTTGGCTGTATCTGTTGGCTCAGTATAGGAGGTGCCATTGTGCACTAACTGAGCAAATCTGAGAATTACCTTGGAGGCCTTTGATATAGCTATAGAAGGCTTTGTGGTTGTTTTTGGTGTCAGCTGCAATTCTGCCCTTATAGCTGCCTTTAGAGGATTTGATAAGGGATCTCAGCTTTTTGTTGAGACTGATACGTGAAGTTTTCCAGTCTTTTTTCTGCAACAGTTTCTTCCTTCTGTTGTAGAGTTTATTGATGGCTGGAGACCACCAGATTGGCTTCCTTTTTTGGAGGACAGTGTCTTAGTTCTATTTGGAATGGCAAGGTCCATGCATTTGTTTACATGCTCATACAGTGCATTGGTGTATGATTCGGCAGTCATGCAGCTATTTTCCATTGGCATGGGTGCTGAAAAGTTAGACACCTATGTTTTTAGAAGCCCAAAGTCATCTTTAGAGAAGTTTTTCAGGGTGGTCACCTTATCAAGGGGTGTAGGTGAGATGGAGATTTTCATGGTGATCAGTTTGTGCTCAGATTTAACCAGGAAGGAATTGACTATAGGTGTGAGGCAACAGTCTCCCATGTTGGTAATAACCAGATTAAGGATGTTGTTTCCTCTAGTGGGGGTCTGAAACAGCTGATCCAGGGCATCAGAATTGATAAATTCCAGAAAGCAATGGGCCTGTACATTGGTACTTGAATAGTTTTCCTAGTTGATGGAAGTGTAGTTGAAGTCACCCAGTATGAGAGTATTGGGTTGGACCTTGATAGATTCCAGGGTGCTTAGGAACTTGGAGTGAGAGTCTAGGGACATGTTTGGGGTGCTGTAACAGGCTATGACTTGTATTGCCATCTCACCCAGCGTTAGTTGTACCTAAAGTATCTCGAATGCATTATGCTAGAGGTGTGCGTATCCTTTAAGAATATGGAGACACCGGCACCTTTGGAGCTTCCAGTCGTATTCTGGAGCTGAAAGGTATGGAATGAGTTGTAGCCTGGGAGTGCAGGGGTGCTTTCTGCCTTTTTAAAACAGGTCTCCATTACAGCACAGATGTCAACATTCTCCATTTTGAGGAGAGCTTCGAGTGAGTGCATCTTGAGATTTAGACTTATAGCATTGAGCAGCATGACCCTCAGATTGCATTTGTTTGTAGCTGTTACAGTGGAATTTTGGTCTTTGGAACACAGCCTAATAAGGCACTATAGGGGTGGCAAGAGCCTTAGCCAGTACTCAAAATCCCAGGGGTGACAGATGCAGGCCATCTCTGGCAAAACATCGAGATCTGTTGATCATGTCATCCCAGACAAACAGATACTGGCACCCCTTAGAATGACACCAGAAACTTAGCCAATTGTTGAAGTAAATCATTTTCCGCTCGTACTGTGGTATCATTCTGAGTGACTGTAGAATACTGCTCAGGGCTAGTGTCATACCTGCCTGGGCCACATAATCTGAGAGTTCCATCACATCTCTTTTCATGTAGTCCAGGGAGATATGTCTCAGGTCGTTCACACCCACATGGACAATGACTGAGTCATATTTGTACTTGTTGTGGAGTGACCTGAGTGCATGTGTTATGTGGTGGATCCTGGGACTTGATAGACAACTGACTGTCACCTTCTACTTGTTCAACCTGGTGAGTGGGACATCAGTGTGCCTCACAGTTGAGACTCCCATGATTAGTACATTGGGCAAAGTGTTTTGCCTTAAGGGCTTGGGTTATGGGGCACAATGTGGTGGTGAGCTATGTGTTCTGGGGTTGGTGTTGTGTTGCAGTGGTCAAGTGCATTTCTGTCTTGGGGGTCTCTGTTGTTTGGGTAAATTTTTATTGAGAGCCTCTGTGAAGGTGGGTGTATGGTTTGTGTGTCTATGTGAGGGTTGTGATGGTTGGTGTTTTGGAGGGCTGTGTGTTCTATGTAGTGCGTTGCAGGTGTTGACCTTCTCCTGTTGACCAGCTAGTCCGGTCTTGGAAGGAGCATGCACTGCTTACAGTTTGGTGATATAAGTGCATCTCTCACATGTATGAGTGTTGGGAGGTAAGAGGAGAGGGTTGTCTGTGCACATTAGACAGTTGCCACACTGTCTCAGAATGCCCAAGTGCACCAGGTTTGGAGGAGAAAGCACAGGAAATTGCACTACAATCATACCAGGAGAGATGATCATAACTAATAAGTACTGGTGCTGTTACTGCATAGGAACAGCTAGTGCTGATAGCACCTAAGTATGATATAATAAATGCTACAAAAGCCTGTTAAAGTGCTAGCCGATTAAGCTAATTGAAGTGCAAGAAGTAAAAGAACAAGCACGTTCTAAGGGAAAAATTGAAGATCAGACTTTCTGGCACTGGTAATAGTTTACCTCCGCTGAGCGCCGCTGCACAGTGCACAAAAACAGGCTTTTAAACCAGGAAAATGAAGAAATTGTAGAACAAACTGCAAGTAGGTCCACAAAAAACAGCAACCAAGGAGAATAGTCCACTCTAAGCATTTTTGTCCTTCTTAATAGTAAGAACTTCTTCAGATACACATATACACAAACAATTACTATTTAAAACAAATGGGCTTATAGTCACAACACATAGAACCAGACAATAAAATGTTTCCTTCCCTCATCAAAGGCAAAGTTAAAATTAACCCTTTCATTCACCTTTCAATATATAAAACATACAAGTGCTACTTGCATTTATTAAAGTACATTTCTATAATAAGAGCTGCACGTTTCTTATCTAGAAATGCTCTAGAATTTTAACACACATAAAACTGAAGTAATCTCATTCAATCCTGGGTGCTGGCATGCATTAACATGAATTTGCCACAATAACTCAAAATTTTCTAATAATAATGGAAACCCCCCCCATTGCCTTGCACTAACTGTTCAATGACTCTAAACCTGAAACTGTGAGTTGGGTTTGGGTGGTGTGTCTGGCTAGAGCATTTTCCTGTTTGCCCTTTCTTATACTGTACATATGCTCATACATACGATCCTTTACCTTTTGCTCAGTTTTCCCAATATAATACGCTGGGCATGACTCACACTCTGCCAAATATGCAATCATCTTCGAATTACAGTTGTATTTCCTGTCCACAGTAAACTTTTCATTCCTTACCCAAAATGTTACGCCCTCTTCAACATATTTACAATAAGGGCACATACCACATTTGTACATCCCAGGATACCTCAGTGGGCCAGGACCTTAGTTGTATTCCAGCAAGTTTTTTTTTAATTTTTACCTCTTTTAAAAATGATTTTTGGGTGATCTGATAGTTTTCTGTTTACTGATGCATCGGTTAACAGCAAATTCCAATTCTTGTGTAAAACCTTCCTAAGGTCTGTGGTTTCTAAGTTTAAAGATGTTATAAAACTAAGTACGTATGAGTTCACATTGTTAGGTTCCTCATTACAGAAACTTGTCATTGTTATTTGAGAATAGCGATTTTACTGAAACTTCTTGTAGAATACCTAGTACCACCAAGAGTAACTCTTTCTCCTTCCTGTTAATCTTGTAGTCTGCAGGACACCAAAACTGGATCTGCAGAGCTTAAACAAGCACAAACCCATGCAAACATGGGCTTTTAAGCCAGAAAGTTGAAAGAGACAGAAAAACTGGCCAAACGGCCAATAAACTACAATTTCTGGGCCAGAAACCACTTGTCTTGCGGTAGATAGGCTACCTGGTGCTTACCACTCCCATTGATAAGCTAGAAGACTTCCCTCCAACAAAGAAAGGTCTGGGGGGCTCAGAAACTTACAAAACAGTCCTGGATACACCAAATCTGTGTCTGGACTAGGTTAGTTACAGGAAAGGTGGGAAACAAACTTAGAACTTTTTTGTTTTCTTTTCTTTTTTTTTTTTTTTTTTGCAGGGTAACAGGTGGGATGTCTAAACATATACAGGTGCATTAGAAGAAACATGACACAAATATTTACATTATTTATAAATATGTACAAGCTTACATTTGCATCACTGTGGTTGGATGTTCTGTGTATTGCTCTGAAATTAGAGGTTATTAAGAAAGCTCGAGTCAGTTGTGACCAGAGGGTGACAGGACTAATAAGAAAAAGAATACAAAAGATAAGTACAAAGAAAATTCTGAAATTGTGATAACTTAGTTGAGAGTTATTTTCAAACAGTGAAATTAGTAGTGAACATTTTATGGCTGATGGTGGAGAAATAACTATGTAGTTAAGACTGAACATTTACAGATTACTGGGATTTCAATTATCCTCAAGGTTAGATTTCAAGACCTGAAGGATCTCAGGTTGTCTAATGACTGAATATTTATTATGTATTTAAAAATATTTATTTATCTTCTTCTTCATTCGGCTTTTTCCCGGTTAGGGGTCGCCACAGCGGATCTGTCCGCTCATGATTGGCAGTGGAGTTTTACAGTGTCGAGTTGCCAGCCCGGCGCCCAACCTTCCGCAGAAGGTGCAAAAATATTTATTTATAATCTGGGATAATATTCCATGTTTGCTATTTTTACAGAGTATAGGGAATCACCACCTGAGCTGTTAACTGGCTCTAAGGTTTCTGGTTGGAATATACCCGTATAGTAACTGGGAGAAGGATGAGACTCAGGAAAGACAGTGTAGTACTTTGCATGTGGTTGTGAGAAATCAAGCCATTGCAAAAGATTTAGTATTGTGTATTACTAGCTTCTAATTTTTAGGTAGGTGGCATATTTTGGTATAGCATAGTTGGAGTTTGGCTACTTGTGATTGCCATGGGTTTGTAAATACAGCAGAGACATATGCTAGATTTGGAACTAAGGGGGCAACCAGCTCTGTCAGTAAGTGCTTACATTTGTGGAGGAGTCCCAATTTGTGTGTAGTTTCCTAAATGTGTAGTTCTATATTATGGCCAGATTTGGGGTTACCATCAATTGTCACTCCTAATAATTTGGTATGAGATATAGTTTCAATCTTGTTTTTATATGCTGAAATGATTGTAAGGGTATGACTTATGCAAGATTAGGAGTTGGTAGTGAATACCAGAAGTTGATTTTTTTAGGATCTAGGAGAAGCTGAGATTGTTCTAACCATATTTCAGTGTATGTGAAGAAACCGGCATGATGGTCTGAAGTTCAACTAGTGCTGGGACATGGCAGACAACAACAGAATTATCTGCATATTTGTGTGATGGAGGCCTGCTTGGCAGCAGTGTGTATATCATCCAGGAAAGGGTTAAAGTGAAGACTTAGAAATGGTCCTTGAGGTATGCCTATGTTGGTAGGGAGATGGGGAATAGGTTTCTTTCTAACTGAATTCACCTAAGTAGCCAGAGAATCAGTTTAACTTGATATAGATGAAGCCAAGTTCTTTGAGCCTGATCTGTAGCAATTGGGGGGATACTGTACCAAACACTTTTGATAGAGGCAGATGCAATGTATTTAATGACCTAAGTTTCCATGACGGTTGAGTGTGACAGTTGTGAGAGGAACTGCCTCGGTGATGTGATAAGGACAGAAGCAATGTTATGCATTACCTAGTGGCTCATTTTGTAGTAGGTATGTTATGATTTCTTTGTGTATTTATTTTACTAAGATCGTGGAAGGAAGGGATACAATTGCAGTGGATCAGTAATTAGTTCTGTTGATATGCTGTCTACATGTAGGGTTTTAGTGAAGAGAAGTATGATCCTTTCAGGATTCATATTGCTTCTACTGCTAGCTTTAGTTCCTTAGCTGGTAGTTGATCAGTCATGAGTTTTATTTTCTCCCAATGCTTTTATTATTTTGTTTTTGTTATGTGAGTGGAGACTGGTATAAATGAGAAAGCATGGCAAGTTGTGGTGATGGTATTTGGTAATGTACGTTGGTTTGTACAGTAAATGGAGTTACTACCAGAGGCATGTTTGACTGAGCGTATGAAGTGCTTATTCAGATATGTAGCTATAGTTAAGTTAGTTTATTTGGCAGTGGGTAAGGTTGCATTTTTCCTCAGGATATTGCAGGTTATTTATGGTGTTCCAAAGTTAGGACTGTTGTAGTTGTTTTCTTGCATTGATGAGTAATATTTCTTTTTTGTCAGAAAGAACTTGTTTTTTTGGTTATTTTTTAAAGTGATGATAGTTCTGGTAGAAAATCTGTGATTTGTTTTTGTGGTATATTATAGCAATAGCCCACGCCTGGGTGTGGGTAATGCTGGATTTACCCATGGTTGTTGTGGTTTGGTCATGAGGGCGAAGCCCGAGTGGCCAAACAAAGACAACCTTGGGTAAATCCAGCATTACCCACACCCAGAAGTGGGTTATTGCTATTATACAATGACATTATTTAAGAAAAAAAATATAATTACTTTTCTTAAATAATGGCATTGTGTAATGCCTCCTTGCTGCCCTTCCGCAGCTGTCTGGTATTCTGTGACCATTCTGATGTACTCCTCTTGCGTATGCTTACACAATACATCAGAGCTGTGGGTGGAAGCAATGGAGAAAGCAAGATCTCCGTTGCTTTTTACAAACTGTCTCGCTATGTTAAAAAAGTTTAACATAGCAAGACAGCTTTAAAAAAAGCAACAAAGAATCTCTGTTGCTTTTTTTAAAGCTGTCTCGCTAGGTTAAACCCATTTAACATAGCGAGACACCTTCAAACAAAGCAACAGAGATAGGAAGTTCTCCGTTACTTTTTTTAAAGCTGTCTCTCTATGTTAAACTCATTTAACATAGCGAGACAGTGTGTAAAAAGCAACAGAGATCTTGCATTCTCCGTTGCTGTAAAAAAAGAGTTATACTAATGGAAAAAGTCCGGGCGACCAGACCTTTTTCCATTAGTATAACTCTGATTTACAACGTGCATGCTGACCAATCAACGTGCACATTTTGGAATATTAATGGTGGGGTCATTGTTTAAATACCAAGTCTTACCTCTTTGCTTCATTAGTTTTGTTGAAGCAGTTAGTCAGAGGGCTATTGATTGATTTGTGTCGCTTAACTCTAAATGTGACTTGTAGGTTTAGTATGATCAGGATGTAGAGTTGAAGTAAATGACATCTTCATCTAAGGGAAGATTTAGGAGAGGAGACCGATTACCTTTTTTTAAGGTTTCAATGGATATGTATTTGCTGAAGTTACTAAGGTTCTTCTGCTACTTGTGTATGTGTTTGTTGTTATTTTATGCACATTCCTAGTAATGAAAGGGTGATCACTTAGGGAGTCTGAAAGAATGTTATGCTTTGCAGTTTTTGATGTGTAGGAGCAGAATATACCCTTTAACAAGCTTACCTTTTTGGTATGTTTGTCGATTCTTATAAAGGTTTTGATAACTTGGGTTAGGACATGGAGGCTGATTAAAAGCATGGAAGAGCTGAGGTCTTGGGAAGACCAATAAACACTGAGGTTACTTATTAATATCTATAATGTTTAATTGTGGTTGTCACCCAGGACAGTATTTTCTATGATTATGGAATCATCTTTACTCAGGGGAAGATGGTTGTTTTCAAGGTCCAGATTAGAGGGTCTGCTATTGTACAGTCTGAGGAAGCCCTTGTGGGTGAAAGCGCTAACTGAACTGAATAAAGAATGTTCCTATGCTATACTTTTGTATCGTTGGATTACTTATTCGTTTTTGGTAGAATTACGTTGCTTAGACATTAGCCGTAGCGTTCCTACATTGAGTGACTGGTTGCTTTCTACATTTATATCAGGAACGCTGCTTCTCCCGAGGATTATCTCTGCTATTTTATTTTAGTTGCAGTAAAGTTTATGATGATTTTTCAGTATAATGGTTTGCTGGTTTAGCAGGTATATTTGTTTTAATAGAGTGGGTAACAATGTAATAATTTCCTCTTTGGAATGTGGAAATGGGAAACTGAGAGGATTATTCTGGTTATATAGTTGCTATTGGCTTTTATGATAGTCGGTTGTTAATGTGGTCCTGATTTCAGATAGAATTGAGTGGAACTGTTTTGTAATAAAAGATTATGGGATTTATTTACTTTGTATATACTTAAGAGTACAGTACATCTTTAAAATGATCTTATGATTTAGTGTGATTGACAGTTTTAAAATGATTGGTTGAATACTTTTTTAATGTTATTTAAGCAGTCATTTATTTAAATTTTATAGTTCTGATGAAGTCTGAATACTAACATGGACGAAAGTGCTCAACTCATTTTGAATAAAATGATTGCCTGTTTCTATTAAGAAAATTGAACTCCTTCATTTTTGGCTATGTGTTTCATGTGTAAGGCACAGTGTGGATCACCTTGCTTCTTGCTATTAGTTTATTTGTGTGGTTATACCTCTGGTCTTATTAGATTATGGGACTGGTATGCTGCTTAAGATGGACAAGAGCATGGAATGAAGTTTGGGTGTAACTCTTTAATATTAAGAACTTTTATGATTGACTTGTTGTTCTGTGTGATCTGATTGGTGAGTTTTTTTTTATTTTTTTTACATAAATTTAGGGACATTGGATTGAAAACTCATTTGACAGAAAACCGTTTCCCAGCAACAAATATACCATAAAAAATGCCCCCCCCCCCCAATTATATATACTAACTCCTTGGCTGCACAAGCACGGAGAAAAGGAACAAAAAGCATGTGCACAGTCGGTCAGGGCTGGAGTGAAACACAAACATGTACAGATCTAGGCGTACAACGTGACACTGACCATTGCAGTTCACACATACTCCTTCTGGTTGACTCACTTCTCTAATAAACCCCTATGATAAAAAATGACACCATCACACACTTTCTACAGACTCCAACCATACATCTCAACCTGTTATAGCAAGAAATTTGGACAGAGCCATAAATAAAAGGGGGACAAAGGCCCAAAAATAGGGACCTTTTTAAATATTGCTCTTACATACATAATTGTTAGAATAACAGATTTTGCATTAGCATGCATTTTCTGAAGGGTATGAAGTCTGAAACTGAAATGGCTGTCATTATTTTCTAACTTCTGTCTTTAATGATTTGCCACTATATTTGCCAGTAAAATCACAA
Organism: Protopterus annectens; assembly: GCF_019279795.1. NCBI lineage: Eukaryota > Metazoa > Chordata > Ceratodontiformes > Protopteridae > Protopterus > Protopterus annectens. The sequence continues at coordinate 67,509,505 of NC_056747.1, forward strand.
GTTTATGAAAAAACAGACCAAAAATATGAGACAAAATCTGCACATCTGAGAGGTATGACTCCAGCACTTTTCTATCAAATGAGTTTTCAGTCAAATGAGATGTGGCACAGGGTACTAATTCAAAGGTGTAACATATTATGATTTAGAGACACGTCAGTCTTGATGGGGAAACATCATTACTGGCCAGCTGGCGTATCTCGGAATCAGTATTAACTACCATGGAAGCAGATCAGCACATTACTTCGATGGATAACACTGGACGTGAGTGCATAATGTTGGCATAGGTACACTCCTCTCTCACTCTCCCACATCTGTTCACACAGTAACACACACACATACCCCATACATGCCCCTATGTTGTTAGAACTTCTCCAGCGTCTCCTTTTTTTCTTGCCCTTGTGAATCACAGATGATTACAGTCAGTCAATAATGCCAGACATTCAAATTTCATATTTGATATTCTTTAGTAAATGCATGCTAGTGCAAAAGCTGTTATTCTAATAACTTTCTAACTTTATAAAAGGAATAATTACAATTCATCCTTGATACTGCATCTTTGCGCCCCCCCCCCCCCCGCCATTATTTTTGGCTTTGGCTAAATGTTTTGTGCTCTGAGGTTGAGACGTATACTTTCATGTGGCCTGTCCTTCTCACTCCTAACCTAGGAACTATTACAGGCCTTGAATAATGCCCAAGATTATCATTATATTGTATTATATTATATTATATTATATTATATTATATTATCAGTTAGCGCAGTGGGTAGATATTGCTGTTGTTTCCTGTGCAAGGGGATTCAGGGTTTTGGAGCTTTTTCCTCCTTCACTGAGATTTACTTTTTTTCAGTTTTAGTTATTATTTCAAGTTTTCTTTGGTGTACTGGCACAGAAGGCATATACTCACTGTGGGAGGGGGAAGGGTACAGCGTTTGAATCCTTTTTAGTGCCTTTAATTCATACTTTTTGGGTATATTAGGTGTTTAATGGACCTTGACCTACATCATCTTTTTTTTATGAATGCCCTTAAGGCACATTGTTAAAGGGCTATCCCTGGTGTCTAGTGTTTTTCCACAACCCACTTGTTTAATTGCCCTTAAGGCATGATGTAAATGTTAACAGTGCTGTCTAGCACAGAGGAGTATACAGGTATGATAACCCTGATCCTCTACACTCATTCAGATGGTCATTCCACATACACACATAGCTCCTTCCCCACCCAATTCAACTCATGCACACACATTCATTCACCTATACACAAACAAAAACACACACACTCATAAAAACAGCCTTCCTACCTCCCATACTGCATCCTCCTGTGTATACACATACTCACACATACACTAACATATGCAACCACACACATACACAAATGCATGCACACACACCCCAACACTACCTGCCCACTAAACTCCCTGGTACTTAACTGCAGTGGGTAAATGGAAGCTTTTCGTTGTGTTCATTAATAACGATGGGCATCTAAAACTATGTTAATTTTCACAGCTGAGTTATTCTCTGAATTACTCAAATGTGTATATATATTAAAATAGGCAGTTCTGAGGGAGAGCACATGACTAATTAGCATGTGCTACTCCCCAGAATGCCTCATTAACATTTAGTACAGCCACAGTGATAATCTACCACTGTGCTGAATGTCTTTATGTTGCAACACATGGTAGGATGTCTTTAAATCAGAAATCATTAAACTGAGGTTTACAACTCTTTTACACCTCATGGTAACCTTTCTGAATCAGAACCAAAGTGTACAATATTGCATAAACTATGCAGTTTGTTTTGATTAAATGTCAAACATCTGTTATTGTTAACAGAGTTTGCTGTGAAAAAGTGGAATGTATTGAAGAAAAGAAGGGGAAACTTCTTGAGGTAAAATGGGATGAGATAAAGGAGTGGAGTGTGAAGGGGTTTGAGGAGAGGCCACTCAGAGTGATTAGATATAAAAGAACAAGTTATGAAGCTCTGAGTTAGGTGAACTCTGTGTTGGCTTCAGTTTGAATGTGTTTTTTAAAAATTTCTTTAGAGCTTGAGCTAAAACACATCACTTTTAGACATGTTGGGACCTATTCCCTTGGATGTGGTGCTAAAACTTAGAGCATGGTGCTGGACCAGAGTGACCAATAGATCTTATGTTGTAGGCTGAGAATCTGATGGTTGTTTAGTACAAGAAGAATTGGAATGAATTATCTTGAGGTATATAACTCAAAGATAACTTTTATTATACCTGACAGGCTCCAGGTGTAGAACATGAAAATGTGATTGGTTTCCAGGCAGTATAATAAAATTTTGGAATAATATTCCAGATGAAGTGGCTCAAAAAATCCATAAAGAAATTCAAAATGAAGTTATGAGTAATTATAAATATGTTTATGGTCAAGTATTACAGGATAAATGACCCTTTGCTTAAAATAATATACAGAAACATTCATGCTTTGGTTTTATTTTCTGGTCTGGTTTCAGAGCTCTTGAGACTAAGACTGAAGCCATATTGCTCTGGCTTTGCAGTTAGCTTTATCCATTGTGCTATATTTCCTTCTACTCAGAGATGATGCTTACATCTCAGCCCTTATTTATTGCTAGAAATGCCATTTTCCCGACTTCTAAGCATGTGTCATAACGCACAAGTTTCAGGAGTACAGTCTCACCTGCTGTTTACAAATAATTCCCAGTTTAAATCAGTATGTACAAGTTAATTTAGACTTACTTTGCCTGTGCTGATGAAATGTAAAAGCGGTGATCAGATTTCATCCTTGGTTAGTCACTCATCATAAAGGTAACGCATTTGTGAAACTGCTATATGGGTTTGACATAATGATTAAGGTCATCATCTCATAGACACAAGGTTTAAGCATTGATTCTGACCTTGGGATATTGGCTTGGCTTAAAATGACCCTTCAGGGTAGCTAGCCTAGTAATCTCCTATGATCCCATTGTCAGAGACAGAGTGATAGATAGTTAGACAGATAGACTGCACAGATAGATACATAGATAAGCAGATAGCTGCACATATAGCTATGTTGATAGCTAGACAAAATTAAAGACTTGGGCAGATACATAGATAAACACAAAGATAGACAGATAGATAGATAGATAGATAGATAGATAGATAGATGATAGATAGATAGATAGATAGATAGATAGATAGATAGATAGATAGATAGATCATCCAATTTTATTAAGTTAATTTAGAGATTAATACCTGTTATGTATGTAAATCAGGATAATAGCCCAAGGTAACAAGATGTAATAAAAACTGATCTGAAAAGAGCTGATGTAAGGAAGCAAGTCATAATGTGATGAGTTTTAGAATGCAGTGACAGTAGGGCATGGTATGTAAACTTGATAACTAGTGGTAACTATGAAATATAAGCTGACGTGGTTAACTGAATAATTAAGAATTTAACATGAATCTCTGTCTTCATTGTTTACAGGTGATGGAAATGTGCATTATGACTGCAGGGCATTGCTATACATAGCTGGACTACTTTAAAGTGCAGCTGGTGCTGTAATTGGAAAATAGGAAGCATATGATAAGGGATAGGTGCTGCTGGTGTTGAAGGAATTATATGCAGAGATATGGTAGATGGACAGCAGAGGAGAAAAGGCAGGGAGAGAATCTCTGGGATGACCAACAGAACTGAGTCTAGGGAACAAGAATCGAGGGTGTAGCCGGGTATGTTCTTTGTACTCTGAAGAGTACAATTATTTTTCTGAACATGTTAGAAATGCTGGGGCTTTATCAGGCCATATTATGTCTATAACTATGTAGATTAATTCCTCTAACAGCATGCACATATGATCTTAGGATCATAGGAGATTACTAGGTTACCGAGTTGGAGGTCATTTTAAGCCTAGCCGTTTTAACCCAATGTAATACTGTAGAAGTACTAGTCAGTACCCAAGATTGCTTTTAGTGATGACTGCCCATGTTCAGGAGGGTTGTGGGTGCTATCCCTAGTACGAATTTATGGTGCCCCATCCACTTCTCCAGGTTCCTTTTGAACAGTGTCATAGGGGTGTAGTCATAGAATGCTTACAGTTAGGACTGCAAATCTAGAAGCAATACCTCTGATAGTTTTTGACTGGGCAGCTAAAATGTTACACACAGGCTTTTTTTGGGGGCGGGGGTAGCAGGGCAACTGTTTGAGTGATGTGGCCATTTTTTTAAGTTTCTGAGAGTATAAAATGGAATTCACTGACTGCATCCCTGACAGGAATATATGGAAAAATGTTTGTGTTCAAGTCATGCAGGACAAATCAAGTGGAGAAACATGATGGTTAGGGGAAAGGGTTAGAAAACATCAGAACTGCGTGAAGGCTATGATTACTGGTGTGTGATTCTTTATGTATTCTACTACTAATGTGTGCATATAGCATAGAGTTTAACCAGTTACAGATAAAAAACAGCACTGGTTCCATTTGAGGCCTGTTATTCTTTGAGAATGTAGGCTAGCATTCTTTAATTAAAGTAACAGATACATGTCTGAATGTTTATACATGAAAAATATTTAATTTCTCAAAGACCATCACTGGATATATTGAGCAAAATGTTCTTAGAGCATTTTAACAGGCTGTTGTAACCATTCTTACACAGAATATCAGTTAACTATCTCTCCTTAGTAACAGTTTTAGAATCAGAATCGTAAATGCAAATCATTGAATATTGAGACTATGGGTACAAAAATGTGTACTTATATATAGTTAGTTAAAGACTGATATGTTGTGGAATATTCTCTTTTTTATAAGGTATGACAGTCTTGGAGTGAGTATACATATGTGTGTGTGTGTGTGTGTGTGTGTGTGTGTGTGTGTGTGTGTGTGTGTGTGTGTGTGTGTGTATATATATATATATATATATATATATATATATATATATATATATATGGATTCACTTTATAATTTCAAAATACTGAAATATCAAATTTCAGTATTTCAAAATCATAAAGTCGAACATCCATAATCCAGACAGCACACAATCACGAACACATACAGACCATACACCATACAACACATACATCATCCAACCCACACTACAACAAACAAAACACACACAGACACAAAAACACAAACCTACACTACATGTAAGCTGTGCCCCCACAACCCCCTACTTATATATACTAACTCCGAGATCGCACAGACACAAAAAGGAAACATACACCCACACATTTCACAGTCCCTCACACACACACAAACATCACATATATACATACATCCACACATTCAGACACACTCAAACTCCCACACAAAACCCTTACAAAACACTCACTTTCCTTCAATTGCACCTACATCCATGCACGATACACTCCCAACACCGCATGCCACGTACCGTAAGCTATAACCGTGAATTTGAGATATTCGAATTCTCAATTATGCACTTTCGCGATTTTCAGTTTTCAACTTTATGATTTTGAAATACTGAAATTCGGTATTTCAGTATTTCAAAATTATAAAGTGAACCCATATACACACACACACACACATATATATATATATATATATATATATATCTCATGAGGTGTAGGGGTGGAGCCTCCCATATGGGAGATGCAAGGGGGCTTGCATCCTCTAAAAGTAACTGTAAATTACAACAGTGCTTGAAAGTGTTTACTCTGCTGTTATACTTTTGTATTATTTCACAGTGGTTTGAGAATATTTAATAGATAAGTGACTTGGTGAGACTGACATAGTTATGCCTGTGAAAACTAAAGTAACCAAACCCTTGTTGGCAAAATATACTCATTAACAGGTCAAACACTCTCCTTTTGGTTTACATAGGAAGTATTTTACAACACAGCTACATACCCAATATGTAATAACTGCATCAACGATACTGAGAAATAGTACAAAAGCTACAAAGATAATATGCAGCGCTAACAGCCATGCATTGTGGGTAGACAGATTCTATGTTTATTCACTAGGATGGTACGCTGTTTCACAAGCTTAATCTACTATGTTTTATACTATGGTGGTTTTGATTTACAGTATAATTATCAACACATATTATTGCCAGAAACATAGATTTACACTTATTAATAGAATGAAATTACATTTTCCATTAAATGAAATCCAAGAATTACTTGCATGCTTTCTAGGTGTAATTTTAAGTCTTTACGGTAATTTCATCGTTATACTTTGTATGTCTGTACATTGAGATAATTCATACTCTCATTTCTGTTTATTCTATAGAGTACTGCACACAATAGTCTGCTGTGGAGTACATTTGCTTAAAACAGATTACTTAATCTTTTTACTTATCCAGCCTGTGGCTTAATATTGTATTTGTGCATAAATGTATACTGCTTGAAGTATGTGAATAATTGCAGTGTTAGCATTATGAACACCTATTTTGCATTATTTCACAGCGGTTTAGGAATGTTTTATAGTTAAGTGACTTTGTGAGACTGACAGTGTGCATATGAAAACTAAAGGAGACAAACCATTGTTTACAAGTTACATTCATTAACAGGCATTGCAATCAATGCATATGAGAAGAAATTCTGGTTGTGTAGAATGACTGCGTTGCGCTACAATGCCAAATTGCATACAAATCTGCAGTTTTTGCAATACTCAGTTTGTGCAATCCATGCTTCTGATTATTACCATTCCCAGCAAGAGTTTAAAGTGGGGTTGCTTATGTCCAGTACTATTTTAATGCTAGTAGTATTATAAGCAAATTTGTACTAACCCAGACTAGGATTATGAGTTATTTTATTGTGTGTGCTTGTTATCAGCATGGGCTCTTTTGTAGGTGCAGCAAGAAATTTGTGCATGTTGAAAGAAATTCCACAACATTGTTTTAAGGAAAAGGATACTACTTAAGCTCCAGCCTGATAATTCTAGCCCTCAGTCGTTGCTTTTCATAGTACTACGAAACACAAAGTATAAACTCCTGCTTAGATGAAGTATGACAGAGTAACATTGATATTAGCTACTATAGCTAATAATGCATTAGCAAAATGCAACTGTTTTGGGTTTAATCCCCACACGTTCTGTTTTTTTATTATGCAGCTGCATTCATTTGACCTCAGCGAGCCTTTTGAGTGACTGTAGAAATTAAGCAGTTGTGGATAGTGAGGCAAAATGCTTTTATTACCTGAAACTCACAAATGCGAGAAACAGAACAACAGAGCTCAGAAGACATATGCAGGAAAGATGACAAGATATCACTGTCGTACAAATCGGGATACTGATGCATGTGAGGAATGAGATGAACACAATCAGTTGTTTAGGAACTTGATTATATCTTTATAATAGCACATCTAAAGACAGGCAGTGTGATTCTGATCTGCTGGATATACCATATTTGCACAAAACTCAGTTATTTTATTTTCCTTTTGTGAACTTCTCCAGTTGAAAAGTTATAATCTGACATGAAAGTTCAAGAAAAACAAAAATACGCCATTCATGTTTGTTGAATACAAAATACAGAGTTAACTGGATATGCTCTTCTGTTTAAGTGATGCCAAGAGTGTGCTGAATTGTATGATTCAGTAGCAATAATTTGTTCTGATGTACTCAGGATGCTAACACTATAATTATTCACAGATTTCAAACAGTATACATTTATGCACAAACACGATATTAAGCCACAGGGCGGATGGATATAAAGATTAAGGAATCTGTTTTAAGTAAATGTACTCAACAGCAGACTATGTTGTGCAGTAATCTATAGAATAAATAGAAATTAGAGTCTGAATCATCTAATGTTATGTTTTCTAAACTTAGTTCAGCAGTGTAAAAACTTACTGGGTGTTCTTAGAGCTGATTCATGTTTTTAATATAAAACAGATGCACTGTAGAGCTGTAATGCACATTTTAAACTAGGCCAGTTCCTAAAGGTAAAAATAATTTTTAAATAATGTTGAAGATTAGAGATCATTTACATTTTGAAACACCTCCTGTTTAAAATTAAAGCAGCCTTGCTTTCGTTAGTATCATTGTACGTATTTCTAAAACAGTCAGCAGAATATTAAACTTACAGCCATAGAATTCAGTGTTCTATACACTTTGTATTTTTGTTCCGTATGTCCTTTTTCTTTAACTGATGGCGTAATAACAAGGTCTGTGGATTTTTTGTTTGTGAACAACATAAAACTTACACTACCCCATTACATAACCTAACCTACCCTACCCTGCACCACATGCTGGGAAGTAGAGACTATTTGTGTTGAATCAAAACTCTGCAGGATACGTCTGATGCATTGCTTATTAGTGTACCCATGGGCTTAGCCAGATGTATACCATGGCATGTATTTTGTAAAACAAATTAATTTACTTATTCAGTGAAATGAGCTTGATTTTATTTTAAGCTGATATACTATATCATGGCATATATTTTGCTAAATGACATCATTTTCAGAAAGCATTTTTTTTACTTGAGCCTGTAATTTTAGGTGTGTATTATTATTATTATTATTATTATTATTATTATTTTATACCTTTATCATTATCCCCATCACTTTCCATTATTGTTGCAGTACTGAAATGTATACTGTCCAATGTGTGCTGACAGACTGCACTGAATGCATATGATGGATGCTACACCAGGAAGTAAGATGGGCTATTTCCTGGAAGTTTGCAAACAATTCCAAAAATTCTGGCTATGATCCTGATTCTATCCCTTGTTTAGAATATTCCTAAGCTCATATGACTTGAAAAATACAGTTTACATTGTATACATATAATTACCTTAATGAATCATAGTCATTTTATGTCTTCCCATATTACTTTTCAACAGTCATGTGAGTGTCTACAGTGAACATGTGGCCTGAAACACCATGCTAGCAGGGAAGACAAGTTCCTGCATAATCTGCAGAACTTGCATAGATGTTTTTGGTATTGACTTCAAAACATCAGCTACCACAATAACCAGATTCATTGATTCCTAATACTCATCTGTATGATCATGTCTTATATTTTTGTACTTGCCTGTATGCATGAACCACTTGTTTATTTTGCTTACTTTTTTATATGTAGTATATCGATCATTACAAGTTAATTAACACACTCCTGGTCATTTATCCTCATGAAGTACATAGCTAAAATTTGGGAATCTAACAAAAGCTTATCACCAGGGCCACTAGAATGTTTAGGAAAATTTTATCAAAAGGTGTAGAAATATTTTGCAAAAAAAATTGTTTGAAAGTTGTGGGCTTTAAAACAAAATTCCACTACAGTCTAATAATGTATTGTGTTATATACTATATCATGTATTAATCATGTGTTACTATACAGATGTACTGCCATGTGTTGTTGCTTTTGTTCTGTGTTTTGTGAATTTTATTTGTATTCAGATTCACTCAGCTTTGCACTGAACATCTTCAAGGCTTCTAAACATCACAAGCAGTGCAACAGATATTATGCATTCATTTGGTTACCGCATCTTGAACTGATTAAAGAAGAAAACTAATTACCTATCTGTGTTTTGCTGAAAAGTGAATTTATGAATCAGTTAGTGAACTGATGCATCTCCTCAACAATAATTCCACAGCAAAATTTAATTCCAGATATCCTTAAATGTTATGAGCATAAATTGATGAAAACTGTAACAAGGGTGTGACCTTTATGAAAATAATTATTTGTAGGAACCATTGATGTATGTTCATAAGCAGGTAGTTAAGTCACTAAAATTTGCATTGAATCACTGAATTCACTCCCCTTGGACATATTCAGTAAACAGCCAAATCATTTAAACTTTTCATACATTTGAATTAACATTTAGAATGAACCATTAATAGCCGAGAGAATCAGCCATACAGAGCAAACCTTTGTAGTCACTGCTTCATCCATGGAAAAGGGGGCATTTTCAGCTTTCCTCACACTAACTGTTTAATTTTCTTGGTTAACAAAAAGTTATATGACTGCCTGTGTTAACTGAAGATTTCTTTGATAAAGGGCTAATACACACCTTGAATGAAGAAGTTGTGGCCAGACTAAACCACTTTAGAAATTGCTTATCTTTCCTTTCCTTAGCATACACTGCAAGTTTTTAATAAATATTGGTATTCTTTCTTACATTTACTTGAATATTTAAATACTTTTTAGTCGAAAACACAATGCCATAAAATATATAAAAAAATGCAGATTTAAATGGACAGTAGAAGTTGTGGAAATTGTAGAGTAAGTATTGTTTAAATTCTTCAGTGGTTTTAAATTCTTCAGTGGTTAAACTCATCACATTTCAAGAAAGTCATCATTAATATGCAAATGAGGTAATAGTTTTTACCATCTCCTTTTTCATGACATCAAAGGAGTAAAACCTTAGATGAGGGAGTAGTGATTTTTTTTTTTCAATAATCCCAAGCATAGTTCAACTGCCCCAGATTTTCAGGGACATTCCTGATTGTGGCTCAGAATTTTGCTCTGTCCCTCCTAATCCCTACAAAACATGTGATTTTTGGAAGAATATATTGAATTGCATTTAGGAAATATTGAAAATAATTAGAGTTATAGACTTGTTTTACTTCAGAAAATTCATATTAATTCACATTTTCTTTTTCTGTCAGCTTCTCAGGTTAATAGTATTCATACTTTAAAAAGTGTCATTGATTGTCCTTGATTATTTCTGGATTTATCACCTATTTCTATAGGTAAGACCTTCAGCTTTTCATTGTGATGTACAAACCAAACTGATCCTAAATTTGCTCACATTTTTAGCTGTTATGCTCTATAACAAATAATGCATCTAAAGTATTTTACTCATAGGAATAAAAAGTCCTTCATCAAACATGCTCTTCTACCTAGCATTGCAAAATGTAACATGACTGGCACTGTTCTTCAATTCTGTAAAACATAAAGTGAGTAAATAAATGAAACTGCATGACCGGCATATTACAGTATTCTAACATTTGTGTAGCAAATGTAGAAACATTTAATGAATTAAACTAAGGTGAAGTTACATACACTATCAAAAAAAAAAAAAAAGCAAATTTTAAATGTTTCAGGCATATCCCTGTCTGTGAAAGGCTGCAGATTCAGAATGTGTATACTATTTGTTTGTTTAATTCATTTATTTATTGACTTATGTCTATTGGAAAGTCTGACTGAGTCTTAGGTATCCCCTTTCAGCAGAGATCTGGGAAGAAAAGCTTCTGTAACAACATAAATTACAAGACACAATTCAGTTTCATATAGCCTTGCCATGTATCCAGATTTTTTCCAGACTATCTAGAACTCTGAACAGTTGTCTAGTAGACCAGAGAACACTCTACAGAATCTAGCAATTTGTTTAACAAAACAGACAGAATACTAGTGTTTGTTAAAATTTAGACTTTGAACTACTTTTAAAAGAAAAGTGTTTCTAATGCAGTGTGATCATGGGAAAAATAAGCCATCCTGACAAATTGCTTCACAAAATGGGCATGGATGTGGTGGAGAGAGTGGGTAAAGGGGAGAGAAAGTAGTATATTAGACAGAATATAATTTGAAAACTGTGGAGTAATAGTTTATGCAGACAAAACAGTTTAAATATACATACGTTTGTGTCAAACTGGATTATTTCTAGAGATATATTTAGGTAAGCTGAGTAACTGCGGTGGTGGTGCTGCGGTAGCATTGTCGCCTCCCAGTAAGACGTTGTCCTGTTCAGTTCTCAGCTAGAGCGTCTTCTGTGTGGAGACATGCATGAATGGGCATACCTTCATTGAAGGCTGTGCTTCAGGGCTGGCAACTCGGCACGTAAAAATCCACTGCCAATCATTAGCGGACCAGAGTTCCGGGAAAAGCCGAAAGACACAACACAACAAAGACTCAGAGCTATAGTGAATGTTTATATAGACTATCAAGATAATGGTAAATTCAGCTAGAAAAGTCTAGTTAAGGGCAGACATGTAAGAAGTGAAGGCAAGAAAGAGATATGATAAGAGAGCAAGGGTCAGAGATACAGTGGAACCAAGACTTTTTAACTAGAAGTGGTTTAATTAAACAAGGCTATTTATTCCAAAGTGAGACCAGAATAGAGCCTGAAACTTTTCCACAAAACAAATATTTTAAAATAGTTTTGTCATTGTAATTCTTTACAAAAGAGAGAGGAAAACTACAAGATTTCATCATGTCAAGGAAAAGAACACTTTTACCTTTAAGCGGATGACTAAGTGTAATACATCCAGCAATGGGAACTGCAGAGTAAATACTGTAAATTTAATAGTCTGATATTATACTGTGCCCTGTGAATCTGAAGGAACCTAAGTGAGAATTTACAGGTATCGTATTTCCAATAATACTTTTAAGGGTGGGATGTGCATTTTGAAACCATTATTCTTTTTGAGGTTTATGCATTGCATGCCTTTTTAACATGTGTTGTGACTTTAGGTGACTGCACTGACAAATACTACGATACTAAGTTAATGTGACTCTGTGTGCACTGGGAATGTGTTAATATAATACTATGATACAAAGTAATGTAACTGCATGCACTGGGAATGTGTTAATATAATACTATGATACAAAGTAATGTAACTGCATGCACTGGGAATGTGTTAATATAATACTACGATACAAGGTAATGTAACTCTGCGTGCACTGGGAATGTGTTAATATAATACTATGATACTAAGGTAATGTAACTCTGCGTGCACTGGGAATGTGTTAATATAATACTACGATACAAGGTAATGTAACTCTGCGTGCACTGGGAATGTGTTAATATAATACTATGACACTAAGTTAATGTGACTCTGCGTGCACTGGGAATGTGTTAATATAATACTACGATACTAAGTTAATGTAACTCTGCGTGCGCTGGGAATGTGTTAATATAATACTGCAGTACTAAGTTAATGTAACTCTGCATGCACTGGGAATGTGTTAATATAATACTATGATACTAAGTTAATGTGACTCTGCGTGCACTGGGAATGTGTTAATATAATACTACGATACTAAGTTAATGTAACTCTGCGCGCTGGGAATGTGTTAATATAATACTGCAGTACTAAGTTAATGTAACTCTGCATGCACTGGGAATGTGTTAATATAATACTATGATACTAAGTTAATGTAACTCTGCATGCACTGGGAATGTGTTAATATAATACTACGATACTAAGTTAATGTAACTCTGCGTGCGCTGGGAATGTGTTAATATAATACTGCAGTACTAAGTTAATGTAACTCTGCATGCACTGGGAATGTGTTAATATAATACTATGATACTAAGTTAATGTAACTCTGCATGCACTGGGAATGTGTTAATGTAATACTATGATACAAAGTAATGTAACTCTGCATGCACTGGGAATGTGTTAATATAATACCATGATACTAAGTTAATGTAACTCTGCGTGCACTGGGAATGTGTTAATATAATACTATGATACTAAGTTAATGTGACTCTGCGTGCACTGGGAATGTGTTAATATAATACTATGATACTAAGTTAATGTGACTCTGCGTGCACTGGGAATGTGTTAATATAATACTATGATACTAAGTTAATGTAACCCTGCGTCCACTGGGAATGTGTTAATACAATACTATGATACTAAGTTAATGTAACTCTGCATGCACTGGGAATGTGTTAATATAATACTATGATACTAAGTTAATGTAACTCTGCGTGCACTGGGAATGTGTTAATATAATACTATGATACTAAGTTAATGTGACTCTGCGTGCACTGGGAATGTGTTAATATAATACTATGATACTAAGTTAATGTGACTCTGCGTGCACTGGGAATGTGTTAATATAATACTATGATACTAAGTTAATGTAACTCTGCATGCACTGGGAATGTGTTAATATAATACTATGATACTAAGTTAATGTAACTCTGCGTGCACTGGGAATGTGTTAATATAATACTATGATACTAAGTTAATGTAACTCTGCATGCACTGGGAATGTGTTAATATAATACTATGATACTAAGTTTATGTAACTCTGCATGCACTGGGAATGTGTTAATATAATACTGCAGTACTAAGTTAATGTAACTCTGCGTGCACTGGGAATGTGTTAATATAATACTATGATACTAAGTTAATGTAACTCTGCGTGCACTGGGAATGTGTTAATATAATACTATGATACTAAGTTAATGTAACTCTGCGTGCACTGGGAATATGATAATATAATACTATGATACAAAGTAATGTAACTCTGCGTGCACTGGGAATGTGTTAATATAATACTGCAGTACTAAGTTAATGTAACTCTGCGTGCACTGGGAATGTGTTAATATAATACTATGATACAAAGTAATGTAACACTGCATGCACTGGGAATGTGATAATATAATACTATGATACTAAGTTAATGTAACTCTGCATGCGCTGGGAATGTGTTAATATAATACTACGATACTAAGTTAATGTAACTCTGCATGCACTGGGAATGTGTTAATATAATACTACAATACTAAGTTAATGTAACTCTGCATGCACTGGGAATGTGTTAATATAATACTATGATACAAAGTAATGTAATTCTGCATGCACTGGGAATGTGTTAATATAATACTATGATACAAAGTAATGTAACTCTGCATGCACTGGGAATGTGTTAATATAATACTGCAGTACTAAGTTAATGTAACTCTGCGTGCACTGGGAATGTGTTAATATAATACTATGATACTAAGTTAATGTAACTCTGCATGCGCTGGGAATGTGTTAATATAATACTACGATACTAAGTTAATGTAACTCTGCATGCACTGGGAATGTGTTAATATAATACTACAATACTAAGTTAATGTAACTCTGCATGCACTGGGAATGTGTTAATATAATACTATGATACAAAGTAATGTAATTCTGCATGCACTGGGAATGTGTTAATATAATACTATGATACAAAGTAATGTAACTCTGCATGCACTGGGAATGTGTTAATATAATACTGCAGTACTAAGTTAATGTAACTCTGCATGCACTGGGAACATGTTAATATCATACTATGATACAAAGTAATGTAACTCTGCATGCACTGGGAATGTGTTAATATAATACTAGGATACAAAGTAATGTAACTCTGCATGCACTGGGAATGTGTTAATATAATACTACGATACTAAGTTAATGAAACTGTGAGCAGTGGGAATGTGATAATATAATACTATTGTACTAAGTTAATGTAACTCTGTGTGCGCTGGGAATGTGTTAATATAATACTATGATACAAAGTAATGTAACTCTGCGTGCACTGGGAATGTGTTAATATAATACTACGATACAAAGTAATGTAACTCTGCGTGCACTGGGAATGTGTTAATATAATACTGCAGTACTAAGTTAATGTAACTCTGCATGCACTGGGAATGTGTTAATATAATACTATGATACAAAGTAATGTAACTCTGCGTGCACTGGGAATGTGTTAATATAATACTATGATACTAAGTTAATGTAACTGTGAGCAGTGGGAATGTGATAATATAATACTATGATACAAAGTAATGTAACTCTGCGTGCACTGGGAATGTGTTAATATAATACTGCAGTACTAAGTTAATGTAACTCTGCGTGCACTGGGAATGTGTTAATATAATACTATGATACTAAGTTAATGTAACTCTGCGTGCGCTGGGAATGTGTTAATATAATACTATGATACTAAGTTAATGTAACTCTGCG